>NC_047133.1:18809083-19109083 GCF_009829125.3 Periophthalmus magnuspinnatus
CAAATAATAAAGTGTTACTCAAACATGTGTGAATGGAACAAAACACAACTCCAGGTGTGCTTATGATGAGGAAACAACATTATAACATAGATCAGAAAATAGTGTAATATTGGCTCAACCAAAGAGCCAATACGGACCGAGGCTGTTGAAAGTAACACCCTTTGATTTACAGATACAATAGCAAAACAAAAATACTAGATCACGTAGATCGGGTAAATATAAAGATTTTAGGACCAAAATGATGAGTCTGACAGCAGCAATTACAGAGAGTCGCCACAGTTTCCTAATATAAAGTGAATCGGAGTCGATGGAGCTAAAAGCTCGCCTATGATCACTCACTATTTGGAATGTGGCAGCTAGCAGGTTAGCTATGTCCATTTTATATACAGTCTACAACTGAGACACAAATGTGATCTTATCTTTAAATATTTATTCATTTTAGCAAGACTCTCCAAAAACCTCACAGAGATAAAATTGGACAGGTAGTAGTGACGCTAACAATGAGGTTGCCTGGCACTGTTGTGCACAGAGCTTGTATCTTGTGTCTAACCACAGCAAAATACTGTAGAGTTCTGGTGTAAGGAAACACGCCAAATTCCTTCTGGTTGATTATTTTCAGGACACAAGGGTTTCTGTCAGCTGCAACCCACACCAAAACAAGAGCAAAACAAGAGCGGTCTAAACTCAGTAGAGCCAGTCTCCAAAACAGACCAGCAACTGACCAATACAACCTTCACATCAACTTGTCGGCATAGCAACCGAGTGTCACATACAAAAGCAGTCACATTAACAACAACAACAATAACAACAACAACAACACATAAACAGGTACAAGAACAACAAAACCATTATCTCTGAACTACACACAAAATATCAGATCATTACAATGCATGTTGCCTCCTCCATTAAATACTGCCGACCTATGGAAGGTTTGCTGGATAAGAAAATGAATAAATTAAAACAGAGCAACATCCAAACTCCATATGAACGTAAATTCCATGAAAATATAATTAATAATGAGATTACAATAGAAGACTGACTTCTTCTCAACAATGGACTTAAAAAGGGAGACAGTCAGACCATAGACTGTGTATATAAATGGACATAGCTAACCTGCTAGCTGCTGTGTTACAAATAGGAAGTGATCATAGACATACCAGCTCCATTTCACTTTACACTGAAAAATTGTCACTCCTCTCTCTGTAATTGCTGCAGTAAGTCTTGTCATTTTGGTCTTAAAATGTTCTTATTAATCCCCTCTGCATGATCCTGGTGTTTTTATTTAGCTATTTTGTCTGTAAATTAAGATATGAACATAAATGACAAACAAATAACGCCTTCCTTCCCCGAAGTTGCTCCCGCAAGAGGTTTGACTGACATTGTGTCCACTCACTGCTAAACCAGTGGTGCAGGTGAGAAAGGGCATTATGTTCAACAGCCTCGCTCCAGATTGGCTCTTTGGTTGCTATGATACTGGCAATCGGAATTCCAAATATGGAACTCTGCTCCAAATTGGCCCCTATAACTGTTAGCCTTGATGAGCTTCATTTGACTAGTGCCCAAGCTGTGGGTGTCGTCACACTGACTTAGCCCACTTATTTATACAATCTCTGTATTTATATTAGGGATGCACCAATCCAGCCTTTTCTGTTTCGATACCAAGATCAATAATTTGAACAGATACCAGTGTAGAAATTGAAATGACCCTTACTTTTTTAAAACACAGTTAACTTTTTACACAAGGCAAGGCAAGTTTATTTGTATAGCACAATTCGTACACAAGGTAATTCAAAGTGCTTTACAGAATAAGAAAGACATTAAAATCACACAAATCAAAACATAAATAATCACAAATAATCATCATAAAATTAACATTAAAAGAGAAGAGTGCAGAATAAAAACCTTTCAGTCATATGCACAGCTAAACAGAACTGTTTTTAGCCTGGATTTAAACATTGTCAAAGTAGAGGCCTGTCTCACATCTTCAGGAAGAATGTTCCAAGTTTTAGCTGCATAAAACTTAAACGCAGATTCCCCATGTTTAGTCCTGACTCTGGGCACCAGCAGGAAGCCGGTCCCTGAAGTCCTCAAATTGCGAGATGGTTCATATTGCACTAACATGTCGGAGATATACTTTGGACCTAGGCCATGGAGAGACTTATACACAAGCAGAGCTGCTTTAAAGTCTATTCTTTGAGCTACAGGAAGCCAGTGCAGAGACCTGAGCACAGGACTTATGTGCTCATACTTCCTGGTTCTAGTCAGGACCCGAGCAGCAGCACAAGAGATCCAGTTATGTTATGCAACTGTTATCACAACAGCTTTGTACAAATAAAAAAAAATCAAAAATTATGAGATGTTCTAGTCTTACTACATCCAATGAAAGGCCCATCCAGGATATCATCTTAATTGATATGGAATCGATACCTGATCCAGCTCATTTTTCAGTAATGGTGCCAAAAAAAAAACACAGAAGAAGAGGCTGGAGGACCAATGCTGCACAGTAAAGCAAACACCAGGTATGAACAAAACTGTAATAAACAAAAGGACCATTTAGTGTAATAATACTGTTATTATATGAACCAGTTACACCAGTACTAAACCAAGACTGAAACAGGTCTAAACAGGGAGGAGTACCCGGGACTTAAACTGGGACTAAAACAGGGACTACACAAAGACTACACAAAGACTACACAGGGACTACACAGGGACTACACAGGGACTACACAGGAACTACACAGGAACTACACAGAGATTACACAGAGACTACACAGGGACTACACAGGGACTACACAGGAACTACACAGGAACTACACAGAGATTACACAGAGACTACACAGGGATTACACAGGGATTACACAGGGACAACACAGGGACAACACAGGAACTACACAGAGACTACACATGGACTACACAGAGACTACACAGAGACTACACAGAGACTACACAGGGACTACACAGAGACTACACAGAGACTACACAGGGACTACACAGGGACAACACAGGAACTACATAGGAACTACATAGGAACTACACAGAGACTACACAGGGACTACACAGGGACTACACAGGGACTACACAGGGACTACACAGAGATTACACAGGGACTACACCGGGACTACACCGGGACAACACAGGGACAACACAGGAACTACACAGAGACTACACATGGACTACACAGAGACTACACAGGGATTACACAGGGATTACACAGGGACAACACAGGAACTACACAGAGACTACACAGGGACTACACAGGGACTACACAGGGACTACACAGAGACTACACAGAGACTACACAGGGACTACACAGGGACTACACAGGAACTACACAGAGATTACACAGAGACTACACAGGGATTACACAGGGATTACACAGGGACAACACAGGGACAACACAGGAACTACACAGAGACTACACATGGACTACACAGAGACTACACAGAGACTACACAGAGACTACACAGGGACTACACAGAGACTACACAGAGACTACACAGGGACTACACAGGGACAACACAGGAACTACATAGGAACTACATAGGAACTACACAGAGACTACACAGGGACTACACAGGGACTACACAGGGACTACACAGGGACTACACAGAGATTACACAGGGACTACACCGGGACTACACCGGGACAACACAGGGACAACACAGGAACTACACAGAGACTACACATGGACTACACAGAGACTACACAGGGATTACACAGGGATTACACAGGGACAACACAGGAACTACACAGAGACTACACAGGGACTACACAGGGACTACACAGAGACTACACAGAGACTACACAGGGACTACACAGGGACTACACAGGGACAACACAGGAACTACATAGGAACTACACAGAGACTACACAGGGACTACACAGGGACTACACAGGGACTACACAGAGATTACACAGGGACTACACCGGGACTACACAGGGACTACACAGGGACTACACAGGGACTACACAGGGACTACACAGGGACTACTTGTACCTATATTTGAAGAACCATATACATAACCACATATAGACCGGCCCTTTATTCTTTCAGTCTTACCAACGTCAAACTCGAATCCCTTCTCAGTGAAAGTGTGGCAGCATCCTCCGGCCCGATCATGTTGTTCCAGAACCAGGACTCTCTTCCCAACTTTGGCCAAAAGCACGGCGACCCCCAGCCCACCGATACCACTGCCGATTACCACCGCATCCAAATTATCTGGAACTTTACTGGCAACAAAACCTGCAGAGAACAATGGTATATGTTGAAGGGTTTGATGGAGGTAGATTCAAATGATTCAAATTTGGTTTCACTACAAGATTAGAAGAAGTGTTCACATTATGAGTTCTTTCCCAGTTGTATCTCAACATGCATCAAATCCCACAACTACACAAAAGGCCCATATTATGCCATTTTCTGTTCTATGTTATAATGTTGTTCCCTTATCACAAACAGACCTGGAGTTGTGTTTTGTTTCATTCATACAGCCCCTGCGTATTTACACCAAGTTCTTTCCTCAAACTGAAAACAGTCTGTTCCACCTTTTGATGTCATGTGGTAATACAGGAAGTGCTCCATTGTGTTTTGAAACTCCATACACTAGAATAATTTGGAGAATTTCAGACCTGGAATTACTAATCTCTACTGAACTAAAGGTACTGCTTGATGACATCACAAAGTGGAACAGAGCATTTTGAGCTTTGGAGATGTAGACAGGCTAATTAAAAAAAGAGTTACTCAAATGTGTGAATGACACAAAACACAATTTCAGGTATGTTTTTGGAGAGGTAACAGCATTATAACATGGCTTAAAGACTAATTTAAACAAAAACAAAAAAAAAAAGAAAAATCTGTTTAATTGTGCTGAATTTTGTTCAATAGAAACAAATCTTTATCAAAATCACTACATCTGAAGCTTTAATAGAACTCAAAATCTCAAAAAATCAAACTCCAAACTCAAAAAATTACTCTTCTTAAAAAGTACATGTTTAAACTGGTACTTTAATACTTTTACTGGAGCATTTGTTTTACTCTGGTATCTGTACTTCTGCTTAAGTAACACAATTGAGTACTTCTTCCATAAAGAATTTATTAAAATTTAACTATGCAGACAGACAGAATTCTGAATAATTACAGAGGTATGCAAAAAATAAAAACACCTAAATGTTCATCTTAATTACTATATAAATTGCGTATTGCGTGCGACATTACGCAATCAATTTTATCTCATTGGTACGAACCTTTCATCTTTCACCTTTCACCGCAAAGGTTTTTTTTTTGTTTTTAAAAAAAATAATAATAGAGATTTACAACATTTAGCATTGAAAAGTTCCACAATTAATAGTCAGAACAAAGTATTGATTTTTTATTTTTTTAATAAACGTTATCATTACAAAAACCCGTAGAGATAATGACATAATTCAAAGTGAGGCGGCTTTGCTCTGTAGTATTTTAATTCAACAATAGGGTTTTGGTTTTGTTAGCATTACAGAGTAACACAAACGCACCTTGCTTCAGCACTTTGTTTTTCTCCTTTCTGGGCACGATTCCTCTGACCGGTTCTCGACTGTCCCTCGCAAAAGGATTGGGCCCCGGCGTGGTAAAGATGTATTTTAAAATGAGTGCAAGTAAAACTGCACAAACTATTGCTACGCTGATCCACATCGCAGCAGATCATGCACGCACTGTCCTGGGACAGTAGGCGGAAGACGAGTCACAAGTTGCCAGATAAGAGTAGACACGTACAGCCCCTTTATGAAGACTCCGGGGTACAAAGTATTCTCCAACCTGGCAACCCTCCACAACAAACAACATGACGTAATCTCTGAACCGCCCATATTAATTCCCATAGGTCCAGTAGCAACAGGCCATTTCAGACAATTAATCCATTATACAGAAGAATTTACAGAAAATGCCCTAAAGGTGATTTCATAATACAAAAAAAAAAAAACAAAAAAAAAATTCTTGTTGTCGACTATAGGCATTATAATTTGGATTTTTTTTTAATTGTTTTACTTAGGGGACAATCTGTGGGAGGGCCAAAGGTTATATGAATAACTTTTTTGCATGTATTTATCTATCAGATAAGCGTTTATCTATCAAATAAACCTTTTTTTGTTTATTTGTCTAAAGGTACAAAAAAGTTCTTGTTGTTCTTGTTAACTATAGGCATTATAATTTGTTTTTGTTTTGTTTTTTATTTGTTTATTTAGGGGACGATGTGTGGGAGGGTCAAGGGTTATATGACTAACTTTTTGTGTTTATTTTATGAAGGTGTATAATGAAAATTAAAATAAATACATTGATTAAAAAAAATAAAAAGGCACGGGAATATCTGGTATTAGAAAAAAAAAATTGGAAATGTTTTTTTTAAAAGTTGGTTCTAATTCCTGAACTCTCTAGTCTTATGTCAAGTTAACTGTATGTTTAAATCACATACAGATATGTGCACTGTGGAAAGAGACGCTAAGTATTGAACTGAAATAAAAGCAGCTATTTCAAGTATAACCTAGAGTGTTTGAAAACCAATATTATAAATCATTAGTCAAGTCAATATGCCCTCTGCTAATCCATATAATTAAAACATGCAATCCACTTCAACTCAAATTCACATCATTGAAATTTTAGAAAGAAAAAAAAAGCATTGCATCACAATAACTTCCTAATTTTATTTTTTGCTCAAAAAAAAAAGAGGAAAAAAAATCACCCACATCTTCTCATTCTTCTGCTGTAACACTCCATGAGACCAAATATTGTTAAAGAACGCTTTGCAAATAAACTTGCATTTTACATAAGAAACACTTAAACAGGGAATAAGCCAACTTCAGTTCACAATGTCCTGCAAATGTATTTCAATGGGCCCAGTGTCAAAATCCACAACGAAAACTAAACCTGAACCTGATTAAAGATAAACTACATAACATTTCTAGTGTAGAGTCCACCATCTGCTTGTCTCTATGGAGATTTTACCATTTTACCTGGAATGGTCCGCAGTATGGCATTAATTAAACGCACATCTCCCTGGATATGGCAACACTTTAATAGAGCCAGGTATTCTTTTTGTTAGAAATATAAATGCTTGTAATTGCACAAACGCAACATAGATTAGTTTAATGCCATACTGTGGAATATTACAGGCAAAGCAATAAATCTCCCATCTCCATGAAGACAAGCAGGCACAAGAAAAGTTACGTAGTGCGCCTTCAAGTTAATAAATTACTATAGTAACTCGCTAATATGTAAAACTAAATCTGAACCTGATTAAAAATAAACTATGTAACATTTCTGGTATAAGGTCCACCATCTGCTCGTCTCCATGGAGATTTTATCGCTTAGCCCAAAATGTTCCACAGTATGGCATTAAACACATATCTCCCTGGATATGGCAACACTTTAAAAGGGTTCAAATACAGGGATTTATATTACTAGCACAACATAGCTAGTTTAATGCCATACTGCGGAAGATTACAGGCAAAGCAATAGCATCTCCATGGAGACAAACAGGCACAAGGAAAGTTATGTAGCGCACCTTAAAGTTAATAAATTATTATATTAACTCACTAATATGTAAAAGAAGAAGTGGAAATTGGAACTAGGTCCTCTCCAACCAAGACAACGAAGTGCTTCCAGATACAATCTTCAAGTAAAGCCCATTATTGTAGCTGATTAAAAGGCCCAACTCTGATTCAGGTCATAGACTGAGCTGGTTTATTATAACAGTCAGTATTTCGTTATTGTCTAAATCTTGATTCTTCCATTAGTGCAGAAATACTAAAGAGAAAAAAACTGTTCTGGCAAATGTAGCAATGTAAAAAGCATCAACAACTCACTACTGAACAGGCGGCATGAAATCAAAACACAAAATACCAGGAGGGGGCGATATGACAAGAAAATTCATGTTAAAAGTTTCTAAGAGCCTTGATAAAAATTCGATTTGGTAAATAGTCAAATTTTTTTATATAGCGATTTACCACCTTCAAGTCACTCAAAGCACTTTATGTCAAGGAACCGCTCACCCTTTCACACACACATTCATACACCAGTGTACACAGACACTGGAGGCGAAGCAGGTTAAGTGTCTTGCCCAAGGACACAACAACAGTATTCATTTGTGGGAGCTGGAATAGCACTGCCAACCTGTGGGTCAGTTGATATGATCGCTCAACCAATGAAGTTTATGTCAAGAGTGGGATTCGAACCGCCAACCTTCAGATTTGTGGAAAACACCAACTGAGCTACCGTCGCTACTTAATTACACTTAATTAAAAGGGAAATGTGCAAGTTTTTTAGCTGCTGGGCCTGAAGTCCTACATTCTATGTTACTGCTTTGGATGGAATGTTCCACAAAATTGCAAAAAGCTTTGGAATCCCCCTTGTCTCAAGAACACGTTCATGAGACAAGCAGGTGACAGAAAATCCACCATAAAAGTTACATAATGCACATTTAATCTTTAGCCATGCTTTTACGATGTAATCAAAGCCATATTCTGATTTGGAAAGTCCACACTTCACTACGACTGGTTGAATCCACCTGACCATAGGAGTTGGTGGGGCAAGCTGTCCGCCTTTAAGCATAGAACAAGCATTAAACAGAAAATCACTAAGTTACAAAAGCACGATATCACTAACATTGTCACCAGCCAGAACCAAAACAAAATTTTACAAAGACGAGTGCTACTGAAGCTGTATCCTGTCTCCCTGATTTCTAAGGGGGTGATTGACAGGCGGATTAACCAATCAGAGAGAGATGCATGGTCCGTTCGTGTTAAAAACAAATATGGCTGCTTACATGTAAAAAAGGGGGGGGGGGAAGCACAAATTTTTGCAAAATAAACAACTGAAGCTCCAAATTTTGATTAATTTCAGGTAAAATAGCTTGCATTTAGTTTTGAACGTTATACTGGACTGTATAAAGAAGTGGACTAAGTGAGTGTGACGTCGCCCACAACATTCAGCTCCGGTCAAATGAAGCTCATTGAGGCTAGCAGTTATGGTGGCAAATTTGGAGCTTCATATTTGGAATTACGATCGCAAGTATCATAGCAACCAAAGAGCCAATCCGGAGTGAGGCTGTTGAAGGTAACGCTGCTAACACTGCTAAACTAGAGGTGTGGGCGTTTAGCAACGCTGTCAATTAAACCTGTTGCTTACGCCAGCAGGAGCGACATCGCGGACAGAAGGCAGCTGATTTGTTTGTTATTAATGTTCATACCTTGAGTTACAGACACATTAGCGAAATAAAAATATCAGTCTTAAAATGTTCGTATTAATCCGCTTTACATGATCCTGAGTGACTAGGTTGGACGTCTCGAGTTAGGACACCTGAAACAACCAGACAACCAAAACGGCATATCATTAAAGGCTTGAGTTGTATCTTAATGTCATATCGCCCAGCCCTGAAGCAAAAGAGAACCAATATATGAAATGTAACAAAAGCCCTTTATCGTTTTGGCATTCATTCATAACCCCATTCCACTAAAGGTTGTTTTTAATTTTTTTATTGATTTGATTTTTTCTAAAACCTGATGCTAGACTTGAGTTCTGAAAAGCATTTCCAACATGTAGAAGTAAAATGTTTTGTACCTGTTCGGATTGCAGTGTTTTGTATATTTACATAGATAGTATTCAGCCAACAGTGTCTAACATGGATCAGTGCAAACCATACGTCTTTCTGAGTGTTATGAATGTGGTACAATCAAATCAGCTTTCATTTGTAATACAGTTGAACGGGATGGTAACTACAATGGCTTAAGGTCCATGTGATTCAGAGAGGAGGCGGAGAAGTCGCCCCCCTCTGTCTGGCAGCGGTAGTGCAGGACAAAGTTCAAAAAGTAAAAAAAGAGAATAGATGGATGCTTTCTCATGAACCAGTGAAGTGTCAGTCGTCTGCGCAGTGGGACAGTAACGGGGCCGGCTCCTGGGTTTATACTGTTCATGGCGAATATCACTGGAGTACCAACCCAACCTGAGGACACAAGAAGGCACATTTTAATCAAACTCTCCATCAATCCATTTTATTCTGCTTATCTGGGTCCTGTTCGGGGGGAAGCACTCTAAGCAGGGACTCCCAGATTTCCCTCACCCCA
Organism: Periophthalmus magnuspinnatus; assembly: GCF_009829125.3. Lineage (NCBI taxonomy): Eukaryota > Metazoa > Chordata > Actinopteri > Gobiiformes > Gobiidae > Periophthalmus > Periophthalmus magnuspinnatus. The sequence continues at coordinate 18,819,170 of NC_047133.1, forward strand.
AACACGTCCTCCAGCTCCTCTCGTGGGACTCCTAGGTGCTTCCAGGCCAGCCAAGAGACACAGTCCTTCGTCTTTAGTTTTATTCAAAGATATCTTACTTCTGCTAGTGTTTTATGGGGCTTTTACTGCGCTGTATTGGCCCATCACAATCATTATTATATCAACTAAAGTGGGAAACATATCAGCATTGCGATAAGATTTGTGTTTTGACTCTTAATAACTAGGCTTCTGTTCAAAGTTCACATTTTAAATATATCCAGAATTGAAAAGACTGAACTGACAAACAAATACATACATTTTCAAACTTCAAAAATTGCAGTTGTTTTGATAGTTCATTTCTATCATTCAGTGTGATTTTGATTTGATTGTGTTTAATCTTCCAGACCCCAATATCAACCATCATTCAATAAAAAAGAGGAAGTATATTTGGTGACTCAGTATTTGTCTATTTATAATATTTGAGCTGCACAGGGTAAAACAATGAAATATCGAGAACTGTTTATAAGTGGTAAGTATCGATTGGGTTCAAAATGGTTTACGATTGAGCTAAAAATGGCTCTTCAATATCATCATTTCTTGTATTATCATTAGTGGTGGCGGTGGTTGTAGTAATAGGAGGAGCAGGTCTGTCATTTAATCAGTGTGACCGCAGCATTTATGAAACTTATGATTTGTCTATTGTGAGAAAAAAATATCTTGACTCATTCGCTGTAGAGAACAGTGACTGCATTATTTTAAATGAAGATAAGAAAATATTTGTCCCACACAAACATAATTGTAGGACTGTCATAAAACTATATCTGTAAAGTAAAGTAAAGCGGATTCCGGTTTGAAGCATCTGTCCATTTATGTTTGAAAGAAGATTTGTAGCTAAACATTTTTGACAAAATCTCAAAACATACCATTTCTGACCCCATGCTGGGACACTTCCAATTGTACAGATAATACTGTAGATTTCCATCTCCGATTCCAAACTTAAGCTTCTCCAAGAAAGTCTTATTTTCCATTAAATCCAGTGCATTGAAGACATCAAATCCTTTCTGTTCAGAGATTGAGAACATAAAAATCATGATATATTCAAACAGTAAGACCATTTTTAAAAGAAATCTCAGGTTCCCACCGATTTGGCCAGGATGAGCGCGTCGGACATGAGGTCGAGCAGAGGGGTGGTGGTGTGGACGTTGTAGAAGGAGTAGGCGGCCTTCAGACTGCGGTGGACAGGGTGATTCATGATGGTGGAGGGCAGTGTGTAGAAACTCAGGAAATCAGTCACTTTACCATTGTTCTGTAGAAACACCAGGTATAAGTGTTAAAATAAAATCAAAGACTGTATAAAGAAGTGGATTAAGTGAGTGTGATGTCCTCCACAGCGTTCGGCTCCAGTCAAATGAAGCTCATCAAAGCTAGCAGTTATAGCAGCCAATTTGGACCAAAGTTCTATATTTGGCATTCCGAGCGTAGCAACCAAAAAGCCAATCTGGAGCGACGCTGTTGAAGGTTAACGCCTCCATCTTCCCACATCGCTGGTTTAGCAGGGAGTGGGAGCTTAGCAACACTGTCAATCAAACTTGTTGCTTACACTGGCGGGAGTGGCCTCGGGGAAAGGAGACACCTGATTTGTGTGTTATAAATGTTCATATCTTGATTTATGGACACAATAGAGAGACAGTTAAATAGAAGAGAGAGAGATAAATAGAGATATAAAATGTTCGTATTAACCTGCTCTACATGATCCTGGTGTTTTTAAGACCTAAATGACAAGCCTGACAGCAGCAGTTAGAGAGAGGGGTCACGGTTTTTCAATGTAAACTGAATTGGAGCCAGAGTCGATCGAGTCAGAAGTACGTCCATGATCACTTCCTATTTGGAACGTGGTGGCTAGCAGGTTAGCTATGTCCATTTATATAAACAGTCTATTGTATCAGGCCTATGTATACTTTAACCATAAAGACTACATCAACTGTGACTCATTATAAACACAAACTAACTACATAAGTGTTGCATTCAGTCATTTTTTTCATATACTTTTCGGAGGTATTTATCGTTTATCATCTATATTTACTTCAGCTATATATCTCACTTCAAAATGTGTTATTGTGACAGGCCTAAATATACAATAGAATAATCTAGTACAAACCAGAATACAAAAGCACTTTTCAAAAATAACTATAAAACACTTACCACATACGCTATTGTCCATTCCATTGAAACAGCTACATCTGTGCTTACAATGAGAATAATGGAAACTGAACCACATTTAGAAGGTAGGTCTGACTAGTTAACGTTTATTTGTAGCCTAGAGCACAGAATACTTGACTTGTGTGCATGTAATCCTTTGTTTTCTATCTTTTATTATTCAAGTTCAAACAAGATCATGTGCTGTTGGGGAGTTGGAAAATTACAGATAATTCAGCCTATAAAAAGTATTATAATTAATTTATTATACAAGTTATGTGTTTTGAAGCATGTAGGACCAAAAACCCTTGATTTGATCCACTATGGTACATCCAGTACAAACCAATACAATGGCAATCTGCTTTTCTCCATGCCAAATTTTTTCTGGTTTATTTTCTGAACACAAGGGCTACTGTAGGCCCATGCCAAACAAGAGCAAGACAACAGCGGTCTCAACTCAACCAGTCTCCAAAACACATCAGTAACTGACCAATAGAACTTGTTGGCATAGCAACCAAGTGTCAGAAAAGCAGGGCCCATATTACGCTATTTTCTGATCTATGTTCTAATGTTGTTTCCTCATCAAAAACATGTCTGGAGTTGTATTTTGTTTCATTCACACATGTTTAACACACAAACCCTGCATATTTAGGCTGAGTTCTTCTCTCAAACAGAAAACACTCTGTTCCATCTTGTGATGGTATGTGGGAATACAGAAAGTGCTCCACTGTGTTTTTAAACTCCATACACCTTCACTAGAGTCACTTGGATTATTTCAACCCTGGAATTGCTAATCTCTACTGAACTAAAGGTAAAAGGAGCAGTTAATTTGAAAACTACTACTACATGACATCACAAGGTGGAACTGAGCATTTTGAGCTTTGAGTAATCCTCTTTCTACATCTCCAAATGTGCAAATGAAATGTGCAAATGAAACAAAACACAACTCAACACAACTTTTTGATGAGGTAACAGCATTATAACATGGCTCAAATCTCACAAGAATCCATTTTGTGATCCATGCATGTTTGATGTGATGTGCAGTAGTGTCATTAGCGGGATGCACGCAGACTGTAATGAGATAGTGCTGTGAAGGAGGAGTGACTGAATGTGGGGAGCAAAGGGAAGGGAGATTTAGAGCATCAAAAACAAAAGTAAAACTTGTAGAATGTGTTACAGCATTTTCAAAACAATAAAAGGAAATATGGTAATCTAAATGGAGCTCGACAGTGACCACTCGCCTCTGCTTCTGGAGGCAAATTTCTCATTAATTTTTCTCATTAACTTTCCAAAAAATAATATTAAAAGTTTGTAAGCTTGCTCATGGTTAATCAGCTATATGGTAACTAACAAAACCTATAATTGAATTTAAAATCTGTCTCTGAAACTTTATAAACTGCCAAGTTATAAAGCATTTCACAGAATCTTGCGTTTTAAATGTGCTTTTTGGACTTTTTGGAGTGTATTATGGATAATCGCCAGCGTGTAGCTGGTGAGCCTCCACGATGTCTTTGAATTCTTAATATTTGCTGTGTCAAAAAGTCAAAAGGGAAAAATGTATGGAAAGTTTACTTCTGGAACTGGAGTGGACTGTCACTGTTGAACCCCACATGTTACACCTTAGCAGTTAAAACCCTATAGAGATAACATACCCCTGTTTGACATCTTGTATTCAAAAAACTCAAAGTACCAGTTGCTTTTTAAATTACCTCCACCAAGAATGTGTCGATGATGTTCTCCCGGGGCAGCAGCCAGTGGGCCACCTCCTCCTGGTTCATGACAGGCACCAAGTTAAACTGACTCAGATATTCATTGAGCAAACGATGCACCACCGGCACGTCCTTTTTGGTCATGGGGCGCAGACCTGATGTCTTTGGGGCCTGGAACAAAGAGGGACAGACCAGCAGGAGAGAAGAGGTTACTCTGAATATATATAAAAAAAATATATCAAAACTAGATACTCATTTGAGCAGGCATTGGTATCAAAAAAGTCCCATTCACAGGACAGAAATGAACCTTTCCTGAATAGCTTTAGAATGATCTTAAAATGGATCATTTAAATTTAAAATTGATCCACGTTTGTGTTAAAAGTATTATCTGATACTAATCGATACTAAAACTAGTATCGAAACTAGATACTCCTTGAAGCAAGTATACATACTAAAAAAAATAAATAAAATCACATTTATAGGACAGAAATTAACCTGTCCTGATAAGCTTTACAATGAGCTTGAGCTGTACCAGAGCTAATGCAGGTGAGATGAGGTTAGTCTGAAATTGTATTTATGTAAAAAAAAAAAGTTCTCCACATTTGTGTGACCCACCTCAGGCAGACGGTACAACTTCATGGTGCGCTGCATAGTCATGTTCCTGCTCAGATGAGAAAACTTCACCTCGATGAGCTTTCGGGGGTTCAAAGAGCGATGCCAGTACCTAAACAGAAAAAAGGTAGAAATAACAAACTGTAAAACTGTTAAATGTTTTCTTCCCCATGACAAATGTTCAGTAAGAGAGATATTCAGGCAGTCTATGAAGTAGTCCCTCATGAATACATTTATACGGGAACTTTTAATACAAGGTCAAATGATTCTAAGTCTAAGAACGGGCCAAACCAGAACTGAGACGGGGAAAAGAGCTTTTCGCTGTTTTGCTTCCTAAAAATGGATTGCATTTGAAGGACATGCAAACTTGGCCACTAAAGCAATTTAATGATGTGGTAACAAACATTTATACACACACCTGCTCCTGTTTTTAATGTTTTATGTGTACTTATGTGTTTTTTTTTGTATTTTTGAAGAGGGCACCCATGAAAATGAGAGTCTAAATAAATGCATTTATTTTGTTTATGCTACAGGTATGTATTTCTAAAGGATTACACCTCATTTATACCAACTCCGTGGTGTCAAATGCTTGTCTTATGTTTACCCATTTTACGCATTCGCATTTAAATTGAGGGATTGAACCAGAGATTTGGTGGTGTAAAATTGTCTTGTGTTTTGTTGTCAGTTACAGACTAATCTCCCTGCATCATATCAGTGACTCTGCCGTTTTATTATTTTGACTCATGAACCAGTTAGCCCCCATCTGTGTTTCACATACATTTAAGTCATCATTTTGTCCAAGTTCAATCCAGATTTTGTCAGATTTAGTCCAGTCCAGATGGTGAACATTTATAATAACAGTGGATTCGTCTCATACAGTGTTGGGACATAACTGAATACATGTACTGAAATACATATTCTGAATTTAGTTAAATTATCATAATTCACATCCAAAACATTTTTAACCTGTAAGCAAGTTTAGCACGTATCCTGATATGATCGTTTCTCACAATTATTTTAGCCTTGATAATCGTGACACCAAGTTTCAATACTGTCCCAAGCCCATTTCAAAAGTACTCTTCCCCTCACTGGTCTTATATAGCACATTTCCAGATGCTCAAAGTCGCTGTACAATTTCATGCAGTATTCATTCACTCCATACTCTCTGCTGATGCTACTTTACTTATTTATAACACAGTACAAGGCGTGAAAACTTTGAGAACTGCTCCTATAGAATACAGTACATAGCATGAATATTTCCATATAAATCACCTGCATGTGCCGACTGGTTTGGGCAGTACCACTCCAGCTGTGTACACCGCCTGAAAGATGCCCTCCCGATTCACTCGTCTGGTGATCTCTCGGATCAGAACTGGAGCCACGCGTTTGGACCGAAGCTTCTTATGGACGCAAAGGAAGTTTATCTCCACCATTTTCTTTTCTCTAAAAACAAGAACCACATTTCAAATGAATGATGCCAATAAAGATTATGGTACTTTTGACAAGCCTAGAATATATTGCTCAAAGTATTGAAAATCAGATACTAAATGCTGAAATTAGAATCGAAACTAGATACTCATTTGAGCAAGTATCGATACTAAAAAGTCACAACCTTTCCTGAATAGCTTTAGAATGATCCACTACGGAACCAACCTGGACGACTGAGGCGATTACACAAATATGAGGCCACATGGGAATATAAAAGAAAGTACTACCATTGAATGCAGAAAATCACATTCTACTGCTTAAATAAAGACAGTTTTTTATTATCATTGTGGAATCGGTATCACGTATCAAGTTTGAAATTTTAGTATCGTGACAACATTAATCATTTCTCATATGTGCAAGAAGGATGTGCCTTTTTCCACTTACATGTCATAGATGCGTATATTCGCCGGGATGGCACTGATGAAGCCAACCAGTTTTTGGTTAGAGTTTACCCGGACCCCACAATGCCACTGGGGCAACCAGCCAGGAGGCCGCAGAGCCCTGAGAAAACCAGGAAGAGGCCGTTAAACACTGCTAAGAAAAAGATCCAGACATTCTTCTTAGTAGAGTAATGATATCAGACTTTAGCAGTGCAGTACTGGTTTATTGATATATATAGAATTTTTACAAAAGTCCAAACCACTTCTTAATCTACTCATATTTGATTGAACTAGTGGAAGGAACATTAATGACATTATTATTATTATTATTATTATTATTATTATTATTTATTTATTTTTATTTTTTTGTATTTATTTAAAGCTAAACAGAAATATAATTTAAATATGAGATGGAAGGTCCAAGACATTAATAACAAGACATACTGATTCAAATGACAAGACAGAAGACAGAATGGGACAGTTTGTAGACAAGAATACAAAAATGAATGAATAAAATAAATAAATAAAACCATGAGTGAGTGTTTATGTGTAGCATGTGGGCGTGTGCGCGCGTGTGTGTGTGTGTGCGCGTGTGCGTGTGTGGCAAAAGCATGTTAAAGGTGAAAGGAAGAGAAAGAGTAAAAGATGTGAGCTCAAGTGGAAAAATTAACAAGAAGGGAGATGTAAAAATTCAAAATAAGAAAAAAAATGTAATTTAAAAAAAAAAAGAAAAAGCAGCAGGGGAAAATATTTTAATACATCTTTAGACTTTAGTTAAATGCACAATGCTGTTTCAGAGCTGATAGGTTTTCAATGTCAATGACCAGCTCGTGCACAAAGATGCAGATGAATGCTTGACATCTACATTTATAATAGAAATAATGAGAGAATTAGAAGAGTTTGTAAATATGTTTGCATACTTTCGATCTACTGAACTCCCCTCTGCTCTTAACCACAGCTCAGCACTGCACAGCTAAAGTCTGCACAAACGTGTTCAAAACATCAAATGGAAAAAACAAGATCCTACCAGAGCAGGAACTCGGGGGAGTAGTCAAAACGAAACATGTTGTCATCGTCTTCCACATAGTTCTCATTCAGAAGTGTGTAAAGCTCTTTAAGCTGAATTTGAGAAAAGATATCAAAACACATAAATAAAAACAACTCATATTTTTGCAGTTTATATGTTTTTTTAAACTACATTAAAAAATCATGGTAGAAAACAAAGATGTAACAATATTCACATCTCTCAGTACAATAATTATTGCAATATTTTGGAGAGAACAAAACTGTAGATAAGCTACTTTTGTTTTAAATGCCTCTGGATACTGGCAGTGTTATTAAAAATTTTGATGGATCAGGTACATCAGTTCAGTCAATATCCCATTTTGTTGTATAAATTGGTGAAATGTGACAATTTACTGCATAATGTTGACCCAAAACACCTCAAAATATTTTTCAAAGCTTTTCTGCAGTTACTTCAAATGATCAACAACAGTTACAAACCACATTTGAATATTTTTTTTACTTCATGCCATTTGTGTTTAAAGGAAATAAATGATATCTTCAGTCTCTACTCTGGTATCAGTCGATATCAAGGATTGGAAGGTTCTATATTTTGCAAAATTGACTCTTGTGACACTAAAATGGGACCTTTAAAGCCAAAGTATCGACATCAGTATCAAAACAGAAAAAGCTGGATCAGTGCATCCCTTATAGATATAGTATTTATGTTTCTTACCACTCCAGGGTCGCCCAAATCCAGAGTGTCCCAGCAAAAGCCTTGTGGGAGGCTGTAGGGCTCCTCTCGGATCTGGTCTTTGTCAGGTTCAATGCAGCCGTGTGACGTCACCGTCTCCCCTGAACAAATGATCAAATTCAGCACAAACATGATTACTAAAGTGGGGCATGTTTCATTTCATCTCATGGATCTTTATCTCTACAGGGAGAGCCCAGTGAGAGTACCAGACTCTTTCATGAGCGCCCTGTTCAAATCCAGAACAATACAAAAAAAACAAAAACAAAACAACTAACAACACACATAACTGCATAGGTCCATTTAAAACATTAAAAACAGGATCAGATGTGAGTATAAATGTTCATCACCAGATTATTAAAGTGCATTAGTGGCACCAATCTATCCAGTTTTACATGTCCTTGAAATTGATACATTTTGGGAAGCAAAATAACCAAAAGGTTTTTTCCCCATTTCAGTTCTAGAGCAGCCAGTTTTTAGACCTAGACAGTCATGAGATTTTGTATTAAAAGCTCAGATAGCCCCTAAAACATGGTACGTTTGTCCAGTGTTCGTGGGACTTGCCCCGGTCGAAGGAGTTGGGATAAAGCACGGCACAGTTGTTCATATATGCGCATACACACCATGAGCGGAGAAGACAGAGGACAAGAGGAAAAAGTGAATGAACTCAAGTTTTGAAGCCTCGGCTCCTGTTGTCCTCGCTTCTCCACACTGTTGTTTAATCCAGAAACTCAGAGAGGAGGATCACAGCAGGACTCATACCTGCCTCACTGTTTAAGAGATATTTCATGCCACTGGACTTGTTTTCCCCACTAAAGCGTTAGCACTGCTGCGTGACACATAAACAGTGCCGTGTTGTGCAGGTGTGTGTGGGTCATAGAACGTTCTGTATTTCCAATGCAAGAAAGTAGGGGAAATAAAATCACATTTTCTTCCAAACAAATCAATTTGAACTTAAAACTTGATTAACCGATTTAAATAAATTTTTTGCCCAGCCCTGGCTAGTTCCCAGTCTTTTCAAACTGTACCTAGTTTGGGCACAGGTTGCGTGTCCCAAAATTGATAGCTCCTTCTAGTTGCTTCCTCCATGGTTTTGGCAGGGCCTTGGCCGACAGAGAACAGTTCAATGGCCTTCTGGATCTCTTGTAGCTTATCCGCTGGCAGAGAGTTCACCTGTTTGGAAGAGCATGGGGTTGGTTACATACATGTGATTTTAACATTCTAAGGGGCCCACAGTTTAAAACTGAGCCGAGGGCAGCTGAGGACGACGTCTTGCATTAGAGTAAAAATGTAGTTGGTTTAGTGTAAATATGTCTAATTTATGGGGCCAAAGACAAGAGAAAAGTTTGTAAAGATTGAGTAGTATTCTCTGTGTGGGTATAAATGAAGTGGTGACCTAACCAACATTCAAGTGCCTTTATGTGTGTAGTACGGCTCAAGATAAAGAAACTGATTAATCACAACTAACCAACTAATCAAAAATAAATATCTGTCAAACAATTTAATTAATAATAGTTGTCTGGACAATAGACACAAGAGAAGAGGAGAGAGATTCAATTCTGCCATTTAAGTCCTTACCCTTACAACCCCAAAAAAGGAGAAAGAGGAAGAGGGAAAAGTAACATAGAAAAAAAAACAAAAAACAAAAAAAACTAATTCACCGATTACAACTAATTAAACTTTTTTTTTAGCATTATACATTTTTTTCCTTTCTTTTAGTTATTTTATTTTTGTTTATTATTATCTCATCATTATTCATTTACTGGTATTATATTGGACAAACGTTTTTGTCTGATATGTGTCTCCCCGCAAATAGATATAAGGAAGTGTCCCAGCAGAACACTGACCAGGACTGAAGAAGCAGCTTCGATGAGCAGCGAAACATCTTTACTCTAAACATTTTTGTCCAGTTACGGAAAAGGCTTTTTTCTTTTGCTTTGGATCATACCTAAATGACCGAGGGATTAAACAGACATGTAAAATTCGTCTTTAAGATGAAATACTGCTCGTCTTCTCAATAGGCATCACTTTAGATTATTCTGGGTCAAATATAGTTTATTAACAAGGTCTTTCACGATCTACAGACTAATCAAAAGTAAGTCACTGACAGAATAATCGTTAGTGGCAGCTCTAGCCTGTATACAGCGCAATAAAGCCACAAGATTCAAGATTTTACATTTTTTACATTTTTGGTTTTCGTATTCTTCGCCTCGCCCATAGAATGACTAACTTTAGCCCTCCATCTGGTATTCTGACAGTGTAGGCTTGTATTGTGAATAGTAGCTGGTGAACTAAACCTATTGCAACAGATCATGAGAAATATATCATGCCTTAGCGAGGGGGTCCTGAGCTCCTTCTGTTGCACCAGATTTCTTCTTCTTTTTCTGCTTCTTCTTCTTCTTCTTGGTGCCAGAGTCTTCACCCTTTTCACTGTGAGAAAACACACACACACAAATATATGGGTCATTATTATGTCCATTATTAAAAGGAAACAAACCTCTCAAATCCATCAGGTAGATAGAAAAATACCAAAGTCACTCAATTCTGCCCATGACTCTGGCTCCTCCACGTGGAACTGATTCATTTGAGGATTTGACCTACATTTTTAGGCTCGGGACATGCAGAAAAAATACACCATCTTGTGACATTCTGTGGACGGACTGAAACTTGAGCTGTAATCAAAACAGCGATACAGCAATGCACGTACTGATACAGAAATGCATGATGGAATAGTTTTGACCGTGTTAATTCATTATACACTGACAAGATGTACACCTGTATTAAAGCTTAAAGGTCCTATATTACGCAAAATTGACTCTTGTGAGGTTTAAGCCGTGTTATGTTGTTAGCTCCTCAAAAACAGACCTGCCGTTGCATTTTGCTTCATTCACATGTTTCAGTAATGCTTTATTTTACATCTCTAAGCTTAAAATGCTCCGTTCCACCTTGTGATGTCATGAACAGGAAGTTTTCAAGTTCAAGTCAACAGCTACCTTTTACCTTTTGTTTAGTAGAGATGTGCAATTCCTGGGATGAAATTGCCCAACTGATTTTGTGAATGGCTAGTGAAATGAAAGTGTATAAAATTTAAAAACACAGTGCAGCACTTCCTTCCTGTATTACCACGACATCACAGGGTGTCACAAGCGTTTTCTGTTTGAGAGAAGAGCTCAGCCTAAATATACAGGGTTTGTGTGATAAACATGTGTGAATGAAACAAAACACAACTCCAACTATGTTTGTGACGAGGAAACATTATAACATAGACCAGAAAAGGTCTAATAAGTCCTTTAAAATGAAAAACTGAATTATTGATTAACCAGTTTTGTTCTGATTTTAAGGCCATTGTGGACAAAATCCAAATGCATTTTGTATCAGTTTGGTAAACTTCCCTGAGACCCTGTTTACAAGCATGGCTGGACATATATTGTATTGTGAGGTTCTTGGCAATACCTAGTTATTTACTTGCATAAAAAGAGATCATATTTTCGCAACATCTAACTTGACATGTTTTTGCAAAACTTTTGACACACGGATCGACAGAAAACCCCACTGATCAAACCACAAGTACACAAAAGCATCTGTGAAATAGTTTCCATAGTCAGATTTTGATTAAGAACCTATTTTCCAGACTCTCATCAACAAAATACATTTTCTGGTCCAAAGTTGAGAAACACAGCCCTAACTCCACTGCCCTCATCTTGAGTCCCTCTTGAGCCCCCGTACTTACACAGGATAATCTCATTAGTGTCCGTGAGGAGAGCGTGGCCTTGCCCTGGGACCTGCCGCACAGATGGTGAGTCACATGACCTCTGCAGAAGAGGAGTGTGTAATGTATGTACGAGGCAGGGGTCAGTGAGTGGCTGCACATACAATGGACCACAATGCTTTGAATGGTTTGTTCCACAGCCTTCCACTACATCACAGTTTAACGCCAGAGTCAGCCTTTGTTTTCTGGTCTAAAAAGAAAACTCCGTATTTGCTTCAATTAAAAAAATACTCATCACATTTCTTTCACTGGAGCGGCAGACAATTCAAAACGTCCAAAATGTCATGTTTATGTTGTAACTGGTGAAACATTTGAACACCTTCCAAAGCCGTTTGTTGTGGCAAAATCCAGATGTCGTATATAGGCCATTATTATACAGTGATTCCTATTAGTTCAATGTACCACAGAAATTGCATTGAGTATTGGGAGTGGCACATGAGAGTTGATAAACTGCACAATTATGTAAACAACAGATCCCAGGAGATACCGGCGTTTTCAATACACTGTCATAGGGTTACACTTGATCCAGTGCGGTAGTTGAGTCCAAGAGTACATCTATATTAGCCTACTTTCAGTTTACTCTCCAAACTTTAACCAATTTCTAAAGAGAAAACAAAACCAGTATAATTTTAGTTGCATCTGTGATCCAAGCTAACTGAAACACAAGACAAAAGTTTGGAGCTCAGTTGTTTTTTGAATCAGACTAACTAGTGTAATTGTGCATAACTACTACATTATAACACTGATGGGTGTTTGAATCTGTAGTGGTGGTGATGGGAAGAATACTTAGAAAATACATTTTAATGCAGTTATTCCGTGTTTTGTAACTAAATGCATTTTCAAACACATGCTGATACATGGTCCAATCAGAGTACAGCATTCTGAATACTTTTAAATCAAGTCGCATTTCAAATTATAGTGTAAAAATGAAAAGTAGGATTAAAAACAGCTTTGTGTTTGTTTCACTGTTTGTTGCCCATTTTTTATCACTAATTCGAGTTGGACAAATCACACCTGCCTCACCACAAGATCAGCGTTTTCCATTTTTTTGATGATTGATGCTTTTTTAATGTATATTTTTCAATAATTTATGCAATTTTCAGCATATAAATGCATTTTTTTCATAATAGAAAGAAATACTAGAAGAAATGCTTATATATTGCTTATCCTATTAAATCAAATTATTGTACAGGACACAAACAGCTTTACAGTGACACATTCATAAGTAAAACAGAAATTGTTAGCAATAGACAAAAGTACAGCTCTTAATTTTACATGTAATTTTGCTAATCACAGATCATTTTATGTTTAAGACATTTTTTAAACTAAGAATTCATCAGAATTTTTCTCTAATCTCGTGCTGTTTGAAGCCTAATTGTGTGGTTATTTGATATATTTTCTGAAAAACACAAACTGGGATCACAAGATTAATTTGATCAGTTTATTATCAGCTTGTCTGTTGTTAAAAACCAAAGAACTCAATGCAGCCACGAGCTAATATCAATGTGCTGTCTAACACAGCTAATAGGTTTTATTGCACGAGTGATTGATAGAGGGATTAATAAGACTGTAGTGTAGAATAATAAAGCCTCAACAAACATTTCCACGGTGGTAAACGCGTAACATCAGCCTTGTTTGTTTCGCTTTCAGCTGTGAAGCCTGTGCCAAGACTAACACAATGGGGGTTTGACAGCTACATTAGCCTGAAAGCTAACTCACTAAATGTCAAATGAGGCTACCGTTAACTGCTTAATCCGCATGCGTACTCTAGCGACATGCCAGTTCTAAGGAGATTGTGATTTTGATACGTTTATAGATGTTCTGCGCAGCGTTTTTAGTTGCAATATGTTATTATTGGCTAGCTTTCAAGCACATTTTTGATCCTCATTTAATGTAAAAGCTAAACTGGAGAAAAGCAGTATTAAGCCCGCCCAAATAAGGAAGAGAACGCAACGTCAACCAATCAGATCACAGAACGAGCAAACAAACAACCAATTCAACTAATCACGTAAAGGCACGTGGGCGGGACTACTGCTCCCAAGCGCTGCCGATTCTGGCTGCTCGTCTGGCTTTCATTCTGTGATCTCTAAGCTAAAATAACGCCAAAAACGTGGCAGGTTTTGTATCGCGAAGGTGCTTCACAGTGCCATTTACCCATCGTCAAAGTGGTGCTCGTCATTTTCACAGTCGCTGCAGTGTCCGTGGTCTTCTACATCTTCGTTCTCCGGCATCGGTGCTGTCTCATTCTCATCCGCCATCTTCAACACGGAAGTGTGCAGCCGCCGCGTGCGTGCCCCCTACGCCTTTAAAACTGCTCTGATGCCATTGGCTCAGTCAGTGCAGGGTTACACATGTGTGATAGCACCCTTTCTACTTGTGTGCATTCATTTGGCTCAGTATAAAACATAATGGTAATAATGCAATATAATGAAAGCTGTGGGTTTGTAAACAAGGGGCATTGTGGTATTATTTCTTTATTTATAAGACAGTGATTACAACACTGAAATCAAACAGGATGTTATAATAAATTGGAGACATTGCACAATTTAGATTGAATTAGATGTAACAGACAACTCAAAAGACAGGTCTAATTGAAGCATATTCAAATCCTACACATTGAACAAGTCAACTGGCAAGTGACCATATGGTTACTCTTGAAGTAAACTACATGGGTCCAGTTAATCCATGATGACATGATTAAAAACAATAACAACAACAAAAAAACATGATCAAACTGTACTTTTAATTATGATACCAGAATCAGTGAAGGGTGTTTATCTTGAAATGGTGCTCTCAAATCTTATTTCACAAAAAGAATTAAGTCACAACAGTGTTTTTAACTTAAGTTATGGAAACAACAGTACATCCGTTGCACACACAAAACATGAAACAAAATTCACATTATTAAAACAATTCAACACCACTTCAGGTGTTACAATGGCTAAGCACATTTTGTATTCTACACAGAACAATTAATACAAGTGCCTACGTCAGGGCATAGTTCAGTCAGTATTTGTAAGATTATGCAGTAGTGTGTAAGTAATATGTAATCCACCAAGATAAGCCTCTTCATGTAAAGCCACATCTTCAGTTGGCCTACACAGAACAATCTAAATGATAATTAAGAGGTTTTGTAAACAACAAATGTCTGTTTAAGATACAGTATGATAGAATACTGTCTGTAGCCTACTTTTATCACCAGTAACAAAGTGCTTAATGTGGGAGGAGTTTCAAGTAAGACTGGGTATGCATCACCCATTTGTTAGATTGAAATGTATTCTGTTACAATACAACAAAATCAATAATGCTGAAAGTATTATTATTATTAAAAATAGAATAGTAGTAATTATATGTGTGAGCATTTTCCAGTCATAACAAAACCATCATTAGGTTCTTTTAAAGATGTTATTTTAACTTCTAATCACTTCATTAGAGTTAATACTGAGTTAATACTTAAGTATAACTAAAATACTTCAGATTGTGTCTCTGTCCTCCATAAAATACAATATTCAGTGTCTCTATCACAGACTCTCAGTGAATCATGGATCCAGCCTGAGGCACATCGTTTGTTAAGGACTCAGATTTCCTCTCTTCCTTCAGACTTGTGGCTCTGTGTGAGTTGGACCACTTGAGGTCTGGTCCAGGAGACAGGCAAACTGCAGCAGCAGTGTTGCTGTATTCAAAAGCTTTCGTCAAAGCCTTTTGTTTTGGAATAACCGCTTAGCAGCTGTTTAGATTCATGTCATGCTTTGCCTTTGGCAATGGCCATTCGCTCTGCGACGGTTTTGATGGGAACTCCTCGGCGTGCCACTTTGACGTGGACAAAGAGAGTGGCGGGGGACAGACTGGAGCCATCTGCCTTGAGTAAGTGAATGTGCCGATAACCTGAGGACACATAATAAAGGTCTAGTTACTGCCACTGGTGACATTAACAGTACAGTGTGAGACGTTCACAGACCTGTTCGTAAACTCATAAAAGGCAAAGTGAACTGTCCCACAAAGTCATTTTTTGCTTTGTGATCGTGGTCCTCCACCACAAACCGCACAAGGGCCAGCTCCGGCACCTGCAGCTGGAAGCTCAGCGTGCAGTCCCACCTCGGGTTGAATCCTGCAGAGGGCGCACAAGAGCTGTAAACTGACTGGCACTGTTCCTCTCATACAAACTACTGTAGGCCTTAAACAGGAAGGAGCACATGTTTACACAAAACACTGAAAAATATATAAATAATTCATACATAAATTGCACGTATTCATACGTGTTACTGATCTGATCTGATGCAGAGGCACAAAATTATGAATGAAGGCTTAAAATTACCATTGTTGTCGATGCGATGGGTTTTGTTTTTAGCATTGTCTATATCCACCCCATGGATCTCGACCCAGACGTGGGGGTCCACGATGGAGCTGGCCTTCTCTGTGTTGATCTTGGGCAGCTGCTGTGCTGAAATGATCTGTTATACAAAATATAAACACACCAGTTTAAGCCAAATGCAACAATGTATTGTAAAAACTCTTCAGTTAAACATTTCTCTTTTAACATTTGGGTATGAATGTTTCTTAAGTTATAAACAGGACCTGGAAAAAGCTTTGCTATGAATGTGTCATTGTTCTAGGGCTGAACAAAGTATTGCCATTAGTTTTACGGTTCATGTTTAAAAGCAAAACACACATTTTAACTTGTAAAATAACACAAGAATGATATGAATTTTAAAACATATTTGTAAATACTAAACAAAAGGGTTCACAGGTCACAAGCTGTTTGCAAAGGACAGCAAAAGTTGACATGTTATCATCATGTTGATATGTGTTTCTTTTAACTGCACCCTTTCACTGAAGTTATATTTTATTGCTTAGGGTAGTACAGATGGAAACTATGCATTATTCCATCCAAATAAGCACATATTAAACAGCATGGCTCACTCGTATAGTCAGTTGTGTGGGTACATGTCCAGGCCCCCCTCCTGTATTTTCGGGGTTAAACTCGGAGGAGGAGCTGCACATGAAGCTGGGTTTGAGCACGTATCCACAGCGACCATTCTGGAGGAAGCGACCCTGGTTCAAGTCCATCTGCTCTCCGGGGGTTTGGAAGTTCAGAGCCACTGCAGAGAAAGTGTCAAACAGTCAGTGAGTGAAAGACCAGCATTTATTCATCATTATTAAATCAGACCTATTCTGCAAAATGGACTTTTCAATGCTTTTAACCATGTTACAGGTGTTTTCATCAACATTTACTCACTCAAAGTTGTATTTGGAGTGATTTGTGCATGTTTGAGCAATTTTTAATTGATTATTTTCAAGATGCCTTTTTTCTGATCAATTCCCACGCCCACTGTGACGAACTAATATTGTCCTTGGATTTTACTTTTTTAATCAGTGATACACGTAGGATTCGGCATTTTGGTACAAATAACAATTGCTATTCGCTAGTGTGATGTGCAGCTATTCATAGCAGGTACCGTCTCTTTGTTGTGATGTCGTTTGCAGCGATGTCAGCTCCCATTGGGCGGTGCAGTTTTCTAAGGCGTAAGTGAGCGGACATGCCTCTTTTATTAAGTCGTTTTAGATGAATGTTGTGATTTAAACTGTCTAAATTACAACATAATGTTGCATGGGTTTCAAAGATTATAACTACAGAGCAGGCGTAAGCACAATAGGTCTGCTTTAAAATTACAATCATGTCACCATCATGGAAAACTCCATCCAAAATACAGAAACGAGTAAGGAAGGCATTTCCTTTTATTAACCATTAACTATTACTTAACCATTGATTTAACAAAATAAAGGTGTGACAGATGTGCATATAAATACTTCACATTGATCTGAACAGCTTCTATTTATGTTTGTTGTCATATAAAACATTTTGGAGATTAGTTTGTGGATTTTCCAACAGGATGAAATAAACTTTTATGTGGCCATTTTAGTGGTTCTTTTCCTTTTTACTTTTCATTGACATGACTGATAAAACATATTAAACATGATCAAACTGTATTTATGAAACCCGAATCAGTGATCAGGGGTTTAGCTTGAAATGAGTCGTGATAATTGCAGTTTGGTAAATACATTAACAAATTACTTTGTAAAGAGTATAAAAGAACTTCATTTTTTATTATTAATTCCAATTTATCTAAAATCTAGAATGTTTGGCTTTGGTTTGTTCAATAAATGTATTTTATCCATCCATTTTTTTCCGCTTATCCCGGGCCACAGTCTAAGCAAGAACTCCCAGACTTCCAGCACCCCTGACACCTCCTCTACCTCCCTTGTATTTTAATTCTTTCTTAGTTTGAAAAACTATTTACCTTATATAGGGTACAAAAAATATTCAGTTTCCTTGATATAACTGGTGAACTTAGCTGCAATAAAGATTAAGATAAAGAGCTCAAGGCATTTTAACTTGTGTACATTTTCTTTTCTTGCACAAAACACATAAGCACTTTCAGAATGGAGCAGCAGCTGTGAGTTCTGAGAGGAGAGAGTGTCGGTTTCATTGACAAAGAATTTAATTAGCTATTATCAGAATCGCTGCTTCTCAACTGGAGTACTAACCCATCTGGCAACCCCCGTTCCACATTTCCTGAGGATCGTAGTTGGACGATTGGAGACGCTGGCCAGAGGGGTAGATCCGGCTCAGCTGCCTGCTGTTGTGCCGTACAAATAGCTTTCCTGCAAAATCAAAACAAAAGCACATACCATAAAACACTGGAGGTAATGTTTTCCTTATATTAGACCCGACCTCGGCCTTTGTAATGTGAAAATATAATTATATCCATGGCTGTACCAGAGTCTTTGATCAGCCTGAGGGCATCGCTCTCGGAGAAGGAGGACATATCATTTGGGGCCTTTTCAGTCGTGTTTTCAAATCCACTGAAGGGGACACTGCGGCAGTAAACCACCAGCTCTGATAGCTCTGGGCTCAGCTTGGAACAGACCTAACAACACAGAGCTAAACATGTTCATCACAGACAGATACACACGAGCTGCTACTGGGGCAGTTTTATAGGATTGTAATACTATCCAAATCTCACTATACAATATTATGTCTGTTTTCACATCATGGCAACATATTTATTGCAATACTGAGGGGATTGTAAGGAAGCTAACATGATCAACATCATGTTTTTGTTTGTTCTTAAAATGCAGCAAAGTGACTTAGAGGAGCCATATGCAACTTTCTAAGTAGAAGCCGCCTGCTTGTCTCTATGGAGTTTCCACAGCATGGCATTAAAATTATCAAATTTATTTTATTACAAGTGTTATTAATAGTCAAAAATACATTTGAAAACATGCCAAGCAATAACATCTCCATGGAGACAAGCATATTCAAAGGATTAGATTAAGATTAAGAATAAATCAGTTATTAACCATTTATTGGCTGCAATGAAATGGAGTGAATGGAACGGTCTATGGCTCTGTTTTGTTACGTGCTGCAGCAACAAAACAATGCATTTATTCCTTTATAATATTGCGTTCACAATAGTCACATTTTTATATAGCACCTTTCCACCTTCAAAACACTCAAAGCATTTTATATCAAGGAACCACTCACCCATTCACACACACAATCATTCATACACCGGTGTACACAGGCACTGGTGTATTCCTTGAGTGTCTTGCCCATGGAAACAACGACAGCATTCATCTGTGGGAGCTGGAAACGCACCGCCAACCTGTGGGTCGGTGGATCTGACCGCTCTACCAATGATGTTTATGTCAAGAGTGGGATTAAAACTGCCAACCTTTGGATACCTCTACCAACTGAGCTCTTGTCTCCCTGTATACTGGTTATGGTTATCCTTACATTTCTAGTCTGTACTGGTTCAGGCCTCTCCCTATCTGACCTTTACTCCCTCTTTGACCTTTACTCCCTCTCTGACCTTTGTTGAGTCCCTCTTGGGTGTGTTTTTGCTGCTGTTCCCCAGCTCCTCCAGCTCAGTGCTGGAGGAGAAACTGGCCGAGCTCCCAGTCTTCACCAGTTGGCCCAGGTGAGGCGTGTGCTTCTTCCCCTTCACCAGAATTCGATACTTAAGCTCCTACAAATAAGACAAAATGCAAATAGTATCTTAAAGGTGGACTATAGAACGCCTCCGGAGAGGGCATTTCATTCAGGGCTTTATATGTTAGTACCTCCGGAGAGGGCAGTTCGTTCAGGGCTTTATGGGTAACTAGCTCTGGAGAGGGCAGTTTGTTCAGGCCCTTATGTGTTAGTACCCCTGGAGAGGGCAGTTCGTTCGGGGCTTTATGTGTTAGTACCTCTGGAGAGGGCAGTTCGTTCAGTGTCTTACGTGTTAGTACCTCTGGAGAGGGCAGTTCGTTCAGTGTCTTACGTGTTAGTACCTCTGGAGAGGGCAGTTCATTCAGTGCCTTATGTGTTAGTACCTCTGGAGAGGGCAGCTCGTTCAGGGCCTGGTCGCTCAGGGGCTTGGTGAGGAGACGGTTGCCCAAAATGGAGCGGAGGTGTTTGGCCATGACCGCCTGCTGCTCCACTGAGCAGTGGTTCTCTAAAGACAGGACCAGAGGGTACGGAGACGCCTGCACACAGACACAAGGAAACAGTGAAGTACTTTAAAGGCCCATGATCTACACTCACCAGAAGGATTATTAGGAACACCATACTAATATGGTGTTTGACCCCCTTTCGCGTTCAGAACTGCCTTCTACGTGGCATTGATTCAACAAGGTGCTGAAATCATTCTTTAGACATGTTGGCCCATATTGATAGGAGCATCTTGCAGTTGATGGAGATTTGTGGGATGCACATCCAGGGCACGAAGCTCCCTTTCCACCACATCTCAAAGATGCTCTATCGGGTTGAGATCTGGTGACTGTGGGGGCCATTGTAGTACAGTGAACTCATTATCATGCTCAAGAAACCAATTTGAAATGATTCGAGCTTTATGACATGGTGCATTATCCTGCTGGAAGTAGCATCAGAGGATGGGTACATGGTGGTCATGAAGGGATGGACATGGTCAGAAACAATGTTCAGCTAGTCCGTGGCATTTAAACAATGCCCAGTTGGCATTAAGGGACCTAAAGTGTGCCAAGAAAACATCCCCCACACCATTACACCACCACCAGCAGCCTGCACAGGGGTAACAAGGCATGATGGATCCATGTTCTCATTCTGTATTACGCCAAATTCTGACTCTACCATTTGAATGTCTCAACAGAAATCGAGACTCATCAGACCAGGCGACATTTTTCCAGTCTTCAACTGTCCAATTTTGGTGAGCTCGTGCAAATTGTAGCCTCTTTTTCCTATTTGTAGTGGAGGTGAGTCTTCTGCTGTTGTAGCCCATCCGCCTCAAGGTTGTGCGTGTTGTGGCTTCACAAATGCTTTGCTGCATTCCTCGGTTATAACGAGTGGTTATTTCAGTCAACGTTGCTCTTCTATCAGCTTGAATCACTCGGCCCATTGTCCTCTGACCTCTAGCATCAACAAGGCATTTTCGCCCACAGGACTGCCGCATACTGGATGTTTTTTCCTTTTCACACCATTCTTTGTAAACCCTAGAAATGGTTGTGCATGAAAATCCCAGTAACTGAGCAGATTGTGAAATACTCAGACCGGCCCGTCTGGCACCAACAACCATGCCACGCTCAAAATTGCTCATTCTGACATTCAGTTTGGAGTTCAGGAGATTGTCTTGACCAGGACCACACCCCTAAACGCATTGAAGCAACTGCCATGTGATTGGTTGATTAGATAATTGCATTAAGGAGAAATTGAACAGGTGTTCCTAATAATCCTTTAGGTGAGAGTAAGTTATAATGTTGTTTCCTCATCTCAAACACATCTGGAGTTGTGTTTTGTTTCATTCATATATTTAACACAAAACCCTACATATTTAGGCTGAGTTCTTCTCTGTTATGGAATTACACACTTATCTTCCACCTTGTGATGTCATCATGTGGTAATACAGGAAGTGCTCCACTGTGTTTCTAAACTCCATACACCTTCACTAGAATCATTTGGATGATTTTAGGCCTGAAATTGCCAATCTCTACTGAACTAAGGGTAAAAGGTAGGTGTTAACTTGAAAACTGCCGCTTCATGACATCACGAGGTGGAACAGAGCATTTTGTTGTTTGGAGATGTAGATAAACTAATGATAAAGTGTTACTCAAAATGTGTGAATGAAAGAAAACACAACTCCAGGTATATTTTTGAGGAGGTAACAACAACAAGGTTTAAAGCTCACAGGAGTCCATTTTATATAATATAAGACTTGGTTTGTTGGGAGAGTAACTGTGGTAAATATGCATCATAGTATTACATCAGTTAAGTGGCAGTTTGGTGAAAAAATACAGAAAAAAGAGTACAAAAAAACTGAATAACTGAACATACACTGAAAATGCAGGGCCAGTTTTATATGCAAGGGAGGCATTTTTCTGGCTGTTTAATAAAAGTAAATAAAAACTGTATTTTGTAAAATTAATGTTGAGTGTAACTATGTATTTATTTACATTTTTGGACAGGTTTTGCCCCTTGTTAGCATTATGGTTGCTAGGTAAAAGCTATGAAATTACCCTCTGTGTGTCCATGTCCAACCAGGAAGTAAAATTCTAAACTTCACCAAAATTAAACCACAAAGAATGAAAAAAAAAAAAAAAAAACTAGGCAAGATTTTTTGTATAATTATGTTAACTATGTTTTAGTGAAATGAGTAGTCTAACCCATAATGTGCACTTTAAAGTGCACCAAACAGTGAACCAAACAGTGTAACCCTGATCTGTGCAGAGGGCAGACAGTCAGTCGGTCTGGCTGCGTTCACAGACAGAGGCCTTCACTCATTTCATTAGTGGTAAAGACAAACAGTTTCTAGAGTGCAATGGTTTACACAGTGTCTCAGGTGTAATAAAGCTGGCACTCTGACCTTAAAGGCGAAGTGTGCGATGGTTTCTATGACCTCCTTAAAGGGCACTTTGGAGGTGAGTGTGTGGCCGTGGTATATGACAGGCTCCCCTTTATCCCCGTCCCAACAGTCCAGCTCTACACAGCGACAGCCCTGATTCAGAGCCCTGCAAAACAACCACAAGTCACATGACAAGTCACATGACGGAGGATGGACGAAAACAGTGTTTGTCAAACTGTGGGATTTCCTTTACTTCTGGTATTAAGCAGTTTGATTTTTTCTTTATTTAGACAAATTGTATTAGGATTTAGATCTACTTCTGCGTAATGTTTTGATTTAAACTATTATAGCAATGATGTAATCCAATTTAAGACCTGGTTAAGCCCTAGTTTAGACCTGTAATCAAGGGTGGAGTGGGGCTCTGAAATCTACCAGAAGCTTTTGCAACGCAGCAGCCCATCACCTTTCACCAGCCCTCTTTTTCAGCGTGACTGACTTTTTATAAAACCTGCTGGCCACCACGTTCCAAATGGAAAGTGATTATGGGCTCACTTCTGGCTCCATCGACACCAATTCACCCCTCTCTCCATAACTGGTTTTAAAATTTTCATGTTAACCCGCTCTACATGATTCTGGTGTTTTTATTTCACTATTGTGTCTGTAGCTCAAGCTATGAACATTAATAACAGATCAGGCGCCTTCTTTCCCCAAGATCATTCCAGCTAGCGTTAGCAACAGTTTTGATTGACAGCGTTGCTAAATGCCCACTCCCTGCTAAACCAGTGGTGCAGGCAGGAAGGGGCGTTACTTTTAACAGCTTCTCTCCAGATTGGCTCTTTGTTTGCTATGATACTCGTAATTGGAATTCCTCTAAATTGCTCTAAATTGGCCCCTACAACTGCTAGTCACACTCATTTAGTCCACTTCTTTACACAATCTATGGATTGGTCTTATTTTATTTTAAAGTTTTAAAGGAAATAAATCCTGTTTTCAGTGTCTGCACTGCTATCAGATAATATCAGGTACTGGCAGATCCTTAAAGTTAAAGTCTCGGAATCAGTATTGGAACTGAAAAAGCTGGGTCGGTGCATTCCTAATCCTACCTTATATATGGCTCAGTACTGCTGGCGCTGGTGACCTGGTCCTTGGTCAGGTAGGTGTTGTGTGAGGAGGAGATGAAATAATGGGCCAGGGGGCGTGTCATGTCCTGGTAGACTGTGGCATGTTCGGGGTTAAACACATCATTCTCCAGGGATAGCATGTACATGGTGAAGCCATTCTGAGTCATGAACTGGTTTGTCTGAGCTGCAAAAAACAAGGGACAATCCAAATAGCTATTAAATCTTTGTCACATCACACTTAGTTTTACTCTCATTTTTGGATTACAGCCTCAAAATGTTATCGTGTAAATCATGAATTTCTGATATGAAATTAATTTGATATATGCATCTAGATTATGAGAACTTTATTTTTAATGTACATTTTTGGTGTGTAGATCATCTTGAAATGACACATTGTTAGTTCTAAAATGGTCTTACTGTTGTTGTGTCCTTGTGCAACATACGTGAGCCACCAAGCCTATGTGTGAATGCTGTGTGTGTGGTCACTGGTGATGCAGATTATGCTTTGGTTAAGGTAAATGATTAAAGGTCCTATGTTTAAAAAAAAGTGAGCTTTAAGCCATGTTAGAATGCCGTTACCTCCTCAAAAACATACCTGGAGTTGTGTTTTGTTTCATTCACACATGTTTGAGTAACACTTTATTATTAGTCTGTCTACATCTCCAAACCTCAAAATGCTCTGTTCCACTTTGTGATGTCATGAAGCGGTAGTTATAAGGTTAACAGCTCCTTTCACCTTTTGTTCAGTAGTGATTGACAATTCCAGGGCTGATATTATCCAGATGATTCTAGTGAAGGCGTATAGAGTTTAAAAACACAGTGGAGCACTTCCTGTACTCCCACATGACATCACAAAGGGTGTTTTCTGAGTGTGTCTGGGTATGAGAGAAGAATTCATCTTAAATATGCAGAGTTTGTGTGTTAAACATGTGTGAATGAAACAAAACACAACTCCAGGTCTCTTTGTGATGAGGAAACATTATAACATAGATCAAAAATAGAGTAATGTAAAGCTATTTGAGTATCTTGAAAATATACAATATACATCTGCATTAAATATTATAAAATTATACTACCAATTAGTTGTTTTTTTACTGCTTCTCTAATAGGTGTCAAATGCCTGAAGATTGTGAGGTTAGACTTCAGCCCTTTGCAGCTATTAAAGGTAATATGTGAATAATCAAAACAAAAAAAAAACAAAACAACAACAACAAACACACAGATTTTAGTTGTAGCCTTTATGCTAACAAGCTAAATTTGGAACAGGCTTTGAGGGGTGATGTCTGACCTTTGACCCTAACATACTTCATGAACTCAGCTAAAGCCTCATTCTTACAAGTCCAAACATATAAGTGCCACTCAAGTTTCAATAATCTCCTGGTACTGTACATAAGTTTGAAAAAAAATTTTTTTTTTTAAATGTTTGTGTTTTACTTTTTTATTTGATATTAAAGTTGCACTACATAACTTTGCCTGGCCTACAACCTGCTCTTCTCCAAGGAGACGTTATTGCTTTGCCTAGAATGTTCCATAGTATGCATTAATCTCACCTATCTTTATGGAGGCAAGCAGGTGACGCAATTCAGACAAGTTACAAGTCAGATCTGTGGAGACGAGATCCTGTTCACAGTAAAAATACCTCTTGTTCTTTGTATTTTGAACAATAAAACATTGATAATTAAAAAACACAAAAAATACGTTACAAGTTACACGTCAGGTCTGTGGCAGGGCTACACCACTCATAGTGAGAATGCATGTTTTTCAAGGTATTTATTTTTAGCTATGAAAACAGCTGCAGTTTATTAGATGTAGCCAAAGCAGTTACATCGCCATGGAGACAAGCAGATGGCACTTTTAACAATGTGACCAGCTGAGAGTTTTTAGTATGAAGTAATAATAATAATAATACATTTTTATTTATAAGCACCTTTCAACACACCCAAAGATGCTGTACAGAACATGTTAAAAACATAAAAACAGGTGAAAAAAAAGCACAATACAAAACTGGATGAGAAGAAGAAAGGATGTTGCAGACTTTTACTATTGCTTTGAAATAATCTATATTTATTTTGTGTTATAACTTTGCGTTACTTACTTTTACCACAGTGTATATTTTGCTCATGAATTGGTTTAGGGTTTTGAATTTTAATTATGGCAAAAATAAGTAAATTACTAGTCTGGGCGGAAATGACAGTGTATATGACAAGACTCTAAGACATTAAACATTACTTTATGGACTCACCCCATTCATTGAGCTCATAGGTGAGTATTAGCTTCTTGGCGTGTAGCAGAGAGGCGTCTTCTCCCTGATCTCCCAGAAAGTCACGGAGCTCCGCGGTGGAAAGCACACAGCCATTACCGGAGTAATGTCGGAAAACTGAGTCTAACTCCGGCCGACGCAGCAACTCCCGGCAGAACTCCTCAATCTCCACGTGGTCCAACCGGCCGTCACCAGAGCGATCGCATCTCTAAAGGAGAAGAAGAAGAAGAGGAAGAGGAAGAGGAAAAAGGAGAAGACGAAGTAGAAGAGTAAGGAGAAGAAGAAGAGGAAGAAGACGAAGACAAAGAAGAAGGAGAAGAAGAACAATAGGAAGAAGAAGGAGAAGGACAGGAAGAATAAGAAGAGAAAGGAGAAAGAGAAGAAGAGGAAGAGCAAGGAGGTTATTGCTTTACCCAGAAAGTTCCATAGTATGGCTTTAACATACCTACCAAGCATTTATTCGATTTTATTCAATATTACAGGTGTTTTATTGCTAAAAAATATACCTTAAAAAACATGCATTACTGGAAGAGGGCTTGCTTCTCCAGAGATCTAACCTGTAACTTGGCTTGCTTGTCTCTGTGAAGATAAATAAGCTCATTGCCAAACTGTAGAACATTTCAGACACAGCAGTCACATCACCATGGAAACTAACAGGTGGCAGAAAGGTTACATAGTGCACTCATAATTGGCAGTGACTCTGTGGCTCTGTGGTTTCACCCTCAGCGCTGAAAGGTCTGCATTTATAATTCTATCTTAAATCAGTTTTGTTGTTGTGTCCTTGAGCAAAGCACTTTACCCATCAGATACCACATGTCTCTACACTGGTTTTGCGAGTATCTGTACTGCAATCAGGGCTGTAGGAGCATCTATCGTTGTAAAATTTGACATTATGATATTTAATAATGAGGCAGGAGATGAGGAGGAAATGACTGGTTCTGTAGTTCAGCCAAGCCACACAATAAAACAAGCTCTTGGCAATGAATCAAAATAACAAACAGCATTGAAAACAATATAAAACCAGCTATGCCCTTCTAATAGACCCCGGTGAGGCTGAGCACACAGTAATTCCCACTATAAAGGAATAACCAGCCTTTGATTTGTTGCGTATAACACTGGAGTGAACAGGGTCAGTGATGGAAGTGGCTGGCTCGCTGCTGGTTTAACAATAGGCTCTGTGCAGATAAGCGCCTGGTAACCTAACTATTACCGCTACGCTTTTATGTCCAATTTCATTTCATTGAGGTCCACGCTAAAATGAATAAATATTTGAAGATATGGCACATATTAAAAACTACACAAGTAAAATGAATATTTCACTGGAGGACACTTCTGAAGGAGAGGTGTTTGTGCCTCAATGCTAATGCTAATGCTAATTTTGCGGCAAAAAACATTAAAACAGCGTCACACACTGAAGTATTCTACAAGTAAAAATAACTGGGGAGTCTTTATTTGTTTTAGTTAATTAGTTCATTTTAGTTAGGTTGTTTATTTTATGTTTTTTGATTGTAATAAAAGTGACTGTTATGAGCTAGCTAGCGTATACAGAATGCTCAAATCAGGAAGTCTTAACTGGATAGTGTAAATAAATGCCCGTGTTTGCTCTAGAGCACATGTGTCAAACTCAAGGCCCGGGGGTCAAATGCGGCTCGCCATGTCATTTTATGTGGCCCGTGACAAGGTAAATTTAAATGTATGGCTGTCTTAAAATGTCAGTTTATCAGGAGTTACGCAGTTACACAGACATATTTTTTATATCTTTGCAAATTTGAGACGAACCATTTTGCTGATGCAGCCCTCGGTGAAATTGAGTTTGACACCCCTGCTCTAGAGGCAGGATAATGTTATGCTTCTGTATAGAGCACTGACCTTGAACAGGTTTCGTGCATACTGTTCACTTAAGTCAATGTTGATCATCTGAAGGAGTCTTTTCACTTCATCGTAGCTCATTTTTCCATCCTGGTTCTGGTCCGCTCGTCTCAGGTAGCCGCGGATCCAGGTTGGCGGGGTTAAGGAACAATGGGAAGAGAATATACTGTATATAAAGATTGGTTATGGTTATTTCATTGGGTAATGTAAAAAAACAGGTGATCAGTTGTCAAAATGTCTTAGCTGGCTTTTATGACATTATAGTGATCAACTCATCAACAATTATTAGTTGCGTGGTCAAAGTATTAATTTTATTTCTACTAAAATCAAATGTTACTTAATATACAATCTTAACCAGAATTAAAGGCACCATTTATCATTAAATTAAGGTGACCATATGTCCCCACAGACTGTATATATAAATGGACATAGTTAACCTGCTATCCGCTGCATTCCAAATAGGAAGTGAGATTGGATGCACTTCCAGCTCCATCAGCTCTGTCTCCATTTCACTTTACATCAGAAAACTGTGGCCTCTTTCTGTAACTGCTGCTGTCAGACTTGTCATTTTGGTTTAAAATGTTCTTATTAACCGTGTTTGTATTTCACTATTGTGTCCCTAACTCAAGATATGAACAGTAATGTCACTACAAATCACTTAGCAACAGATCTGATTGACAGCGTTGCTAAGAGGTGCAGGTGGGAAGGGGTGTTGCCTTCAGCACATTTAAATCACAATATTAATCTAAAACAGCATAATAACAATAAAAAAGGCCGCTAATTTCTTTGTTAAAAACTGCGGTGCCCAGTGGGAGCTGATGTCGCCATAAACGTCATCACAACAAAGAGCCGTGGAGCTGTCGGTGCCTTTTATGGATACCTGCACATCACACTAGTAGCAGATTTTTTTTTCATTTGTACCAAAATGACTACATGATGTGGCTAAATCCTATGAGTATCCCCAATTTAAAAAAAAAATTGAAGAACAAAGTAAGTACAGATTGGTTGGCGTGTACCAGTGGTGGCGAAACCAGGGGTTGATTGGCAAAAATAAGTAATTAAAGATTACTCAAACATGCACAAATCACTCCAAAAACAACTTTGACAAATAAGAAGGAAACAATAAGATGGTTAAAAGCTCTGAAAAGTGAATTTTCCAGAATAGGCCTGATTTAAACAATTTTAAACAAAATAAAAACTAAACTAAGGTAAAGGATATTGATCGAGTTTTTCTTTCTGGCTCATGTTGGCCACACAGTCCTTGAGGGTCCGTAGCCCACTGACCCAGCGCCGAGCCTCTTCCTCATTGGGGCAGAGGAGGTCCAGACTCTTCCTCACTCCTTTAAAGACCACCGTGAAGCAGTGGCTCTCCGGCACTGACCCGGAAATCTGCCTCAGAGCTTCGGACTTACACCCCTCACGAACACACTCCACCTCCGTCACTGCAACTGAAAGAGAGAAGGACATTACAATAGTTATTCATATGTGCTAATAGTTAGTTAGTTCAACGCTAGTTTCTGATCTGTGTTGTAATGTTGTTTCCTCATCACAAACAGACCTGGAGTTGTGTTTTTTTTCATTCACATGTTTAACACACAAACTCTGCAGATTTAGGCTGAGTTGATCCCACTCTGTTCCACCTTGTGATGTCATGTGGTAATACAGGAAGTGCTTCTCTGTGTTTTTAAACTCCATGCACCTTCAGTAGAGTAATTTAGATGATTTCAGCTGTGGTAAAAGGAGGTGTTAACATGAAAAAGTTGGATAAGCGCTATATAAAAAACATTTCCCAGATAGTACTTTTAAAATAGGTATTATTATATTTTGTTGGAAATCACATTCTATTGCAAAAGAAAGTGTTTTTCCATCATAACAGTATCGGGAAATCAAACAAGCCTTTTGCTTAGAATCCAAATCGAGTTTACAGTTTCAGCATCGTGACAAGACACTACATGTGACGTGACTGGAATAATGTGGGTCAAGTGTTTTGCCCAAGGACAAAACAACAGTGTCATGAACTGGCTTTGGTCCGATTGTTCCTCATCCCTGCGTTTGTTACGTCATAGTAAACGCTGGTATGGGTGATTTTGGATGAGGAGGTGGGTGCTCCTTGTTGATGAGTAAACACTTGGGATGACAGAGGCGGCGGCAGGTAAAGGTCACCAATAATAAATCCAACCACATAGTGACAAAGCAATGCATCAGGACAGCTCACGCAATACACGCTCCCAACAAGATAAAATTAGACTGGGACTCATCTCCCTCCTAGGCCATAACCCAAAAGTAACTAGACACTATTACTCAAGGAATTCAGCTGTATATGTATGTTTTTGATAAAGTAATGATTAAGGTTTGTTTTGAATTACAGGAGTATTCAGTAAAACGCTTCAGTTGATGTTGATGTGGCAAATTGGATAAGATAGTATAAGTACTGCAGTAGCAGTAGTAGTAGCAGTTGGAGTAATACTACTACTGCTACTACTACAGTTGTAGTAGTAGTAGCAGGCGCAGTAGTAGTAGTAGTAGCAGCAGAAGTAGTAGCAGTTGTAGCAGTTACATTAGTAGTAATAGTAGTAATAGCAGTAGTAGTAGTAGCAGTAGCAGTTGTAGCAGCAGTAGTAGTAGCAGTAGTTGTAGCAGCAGTAGTAGTAGTAGTAGTAGTAGTAGTAGTAGTAGTACTAGTAGCAGTTGTAGCAGCAGTACTAGTAGTAGTAGTAGTAGTAGTAGTAGTACTAGTAGCAGTAGTTGTAGTAATAGTAGTAGTAGTAGTAGTAGTAGTAGCAGCAGCAGAAGTAGCAGTAGCATTAGTAGTAGTAGTAGTAGCAGTAGTTGTAGTAGTAGTAGTAGTCGTAGTAGTAGTAGTAGTAGTAGTAGTAGAAGTAGAAGAAGTAGTAGAAGTAGTAGAAGTAGTACTAGTCTCTGTGTGGTTACGGTAGTAGTAGTAGTAGAATAAATTTAAATAATGATTACATATTCTTCATCTAATACTAACAGTAGCACTACATTTAAAGCCCCCAGCTCCACTTGTTTGTCTCCATTGAAATGATTCCTTTAGCTATAATGTTCCAAAGTATGGCATAAAATTCCCGAAGCATAAGATCAACTTATTGTTTCCATGGAATCATGCCGTGACAGTAACATGCCATTTAAAGAAAGTTACATGGTGTTACTTTAAGGTATTTGTAAACATAGTATCTTTTTTTAACTTATCCTAACTTATTAACTTTAACTTATCTTTTTTAACTAATCCTTCTACACATTTATATTGACGTATTTTCATGTCAGTACAGACTGGCCTCTAAGTTCTTTATATGCAGTACATTGCAAAGCTACTACTACTGTAAAGCCATATCTGATCTGTGTAATGAAGACACCAGACTAGCAGCTCTTGTTGACTGGGAGACATCCAAACACTAACATCTCAACTGTCTGTTTCTATCCCAACAATTTAACACAACACAAGGACTGTCTGAGCTGCAGGGGGCGATCAGCAGTGTCTGTACCCCACAAAAGGCTCATTCTGCGGGTGTGGGCTGTGAAGACGCGGCCCTCCACCTCCACACAAGCTCTGCATTCCTGCTTTTGGGCAGATGGCAAGGACACGGTAAAAGTTGCACTGGAGTGGAGTGTACAAGCCCAAGTGTAGAGTGCACCACAGGAGTACACAACACAACAGTATTCCACTGCAGTAGTAGTAGTTAAAAGTAGAATAACAGGATGGGTTGACGGCTTTCAGATATTAAAATGTGGTAACTGTATGAGGCCACAGACCATATTTGTCCTGGATCACATTATCCTGAGAAGTGCTTTTTACTGCACATTTAAAACCCTCTATTTTGACCTCAGTCACTAACCACCATCTTAGTGTGAGACAGAGCTCAGATTAAGGATTCAAGACTAAACCAAGGTGTGGTGGGACTTAAAGCTGGAACTTTTTGAATGCTTTATGGTTTTGACAATGGGCCTTATTCATGAAAGTTTTCTTAAAATATGTAACTTCCACTTTAAGAATATGCTGAGAAAACTCCAGATTCACGGCGCGTTCTTAAGCAGACAGACTTCTTAAATGAGAGCTGCGTCTAATTCTCCAACATCCAGCTACGACCACCACCACATTCATTTACATTTTATTTACATAAAAATGCATATGTATTTACTGAGAAACGCTCTCTGAACTTCAATTATATGGCCAATATGGGTTTGGCATTCTGACACGTGAAAGTGCGAGGGAGAGAGCGATATGCATTCTGCTGTGATCATCTGAGTTTATGGATTAAATGACAGTTTGGAGCAACGAGGACAACAGGAGACGAGGCTTCAAAACTCATGTGTCTGCCACAGTCTTTACTGAAGGTGAGAACGGATTCACCGTGAGTTTTGGAGCAGAGTTCATTCACTTTTTCCTCTTATCCTCTCCCTCTCCACGCACAACCGAGGGCATGAAAACATAAATTGTGTGTGTGCGTGTACATGAGCAACCGTGCCATACTTTGGCCCACCTCCTCCAACCGGGATAAAGTTCCAATCAAACTGTGGGTACGGTTCCTTTGCACTCACACTGGACTTTAGGGGCTGGCCGTGCTTAGGCACAGTTCGATTGGGCCAGTTTGAGAGCCCCCTAAGACTATCACAGCAGAACAACAGCCTGTGTAAAGTCTGTGAGACCTCATAACATGGTATCACATAGTGTTATTAAGAATATAAGAAATAATTTCAGAAAATATATAACTTACAATGCTGTAGGAATTAGACTTTTTGTTTGCATTGAGTAGTAATATTCTACAACTGCTGATTTTTTGTGCTCTCTGTTTGTAGCAGTCGTTCTTCCAGAAGAACATTTTCAGTTAAGAAGTTTTGTAAATGCCAAAAATGTCTGTACGTACAAAATGTTCAGAATAACACTTCATGAATGAGCCCCAATGTGTCTGCAGCTCTCCACTTTATGTTTCAATATACTTGATGATGTTTGGACACATCTGGTAGACCCTAGGGCTTGCTATATCGCAACAATAATCTACAGATTAATCTTCATTACAAATAAATCTTTAGAATGATGTAATCTAAAACACATCAATGAGAATAATATGAGAGAAAACTGCAATAGAGTACTTTGTTTTAACTGTAGCTAGTGAACTTCAAAGTGGGACTGAATTTAATCATTTTTCGAGGAAACAAAATTTGTGTATTTTTAGCTCTTTGAGATGTACCACTTTATACCACAAATATAAGTATGGAAACCGTGCTCTGTCACTGCACACAGAATACTTGGATTAGCTGTATGTCAGCCACCTCTTGAGTTATGGTCAAACTGTGTTACTAAAAGTTTAATTCCGTGTCATCTGTAGAAATAGTGCATTACTGTGTTCTCTCACACACATGAGGCTAAAGGCTGTAGCCAAACATTTCTATTTCTGTTGCAGCCAGAAGTGACGCGACCTTCACCACCCACTGACCCATAAACCTGCACTCTGCACCACGACTGCTACTGCTGAGGTTATGCTCGTGTTAAACAGGTGCTGCACATAAAGGAAGGCTCAATAAAACCAGGAAGACCTGGGGGGACAGAAGCAGGTGGCAAAACAATCAAACAAACTCTTCAGTGAATCTATGTGTTTTTGTTGTTGTTTTTTAGTATTTACGTAATGAACCACCTTTTTTAAGCTGGTTCTGTCACTAGAGTGAACTTAGTAATCATCCTTTGAAGAATATAGCACACCATGTAAAACTGCATATGCCTTCTATGGACTGCACACACTTACAGCATTAAGTATTATCAGGTTTCTTGTTTACTTGTGGACATAAATTCCTGAACTTTGGGCAGTTCGTATGGAGTTTGCAAATTCTCTCCGTGTCTGGGCAAATCAATTTTCATTTAAACAAGCACAGATTCAACAAATTCTCAAAATAGGAACAAAAATAATATATAATATCCAGACAGATCTTCCCAATGGTTCCCAATATAAACAGGTAAATATAACATGTTCCTTTTAAATCTTGGAGCGTAGTAACACTGTTGATGCTATACTGTAGACTGGGGCAGATTTTTCAGCATATAGACCATATTCACCCTTTTGCCCTCTGCAGTGGTCAACAGTTGAATACAGAGTGGAATGCTACTTAACATGTCGTAGACACTGCTAATGGGCCATGAAACAACAGCTGCCTCACTAATCTTTAACTGAACCAAAGGTGACCAAAACACAGACACAAGAACAGAGCCTTTCTTTGTCCCCCCTCACTCTGAGATGATTAGGCATTGACTAAATATGCAGCAATTTAAAATCTAATTGTGATCCAGATTGAGCTAAATAAGTGAGTTTAAGATAGCTCGATATTCCATTATTGACCACACAGCACATGGCAGAGACTGGATTTAAGTCAATAGTGTTAAATACACCAAGCAGGTAGAGCTATAATGACCAGTATAAAAGCATTAGAGATGGGCAATATATAATCTACACACAAAACAATCAAAATAGTATATTGCACATATTGTCAACAATAAGAAAACAGTTAAACTGATAGACTGTATAAAGAAGTGGAATAAGTGAGTCTGACGTCACTCTCAGCATTCGGCTCCAGTCAAATGAAGCTCATCAAGGCTAACAGTTATAGCGGCCAATTTGGAGCCGAGTTCCATATTTGGAATTCAGTCCGTGAGTATCATAGCAACCAAAGAGCCAATCTGGACCAACTCTGTCAATCAAACCTGTTACTAAAGCTAGCGGGAGAGACCTCAGGAAAAGATGGTGCATGATTCTCCTGTTATTAATGTTCATATCTTGATTTATGGATAAAATAGCAAAATAAAAATACCAGGATTCTGTAGAATGGGTTAATACAAACATTTTATGACCAAAATGACAATTCTCAGAGCAGCAGTGACAGAGAGAGGGGTGACAGTTTTTCAATAGAAAGTGAATTGGAGCCAGAAGAGCGCCTATGATCATTTCCTATTTGGATCGTCACGGCTAGCATGTTAGCTATATCCATTTATATACACACTCTATGGCTGAACCAATTGAACCAATTGTATTTCACTAAT
This sequence comes from Periophthalmus magnuspinnatus, assembly GCF_009829125.3. NCBI lineage: Eukaryota > Metazoa > Chordata > Actinopteri > Gobiiformes > Gobiidae > Periophthalmus > Periophthalmus magnuspinnatus. The sequence continues at coordinate 18,854,207 of NC_047133.1, forward strand.
TACCGCTATGGCTGCTTCTGGTGTTCTATATATATTTTCTGGGTTCATAACTTAATTTTGATCACTTGGACTCTGGAGGTTGGTGGTTCAATTCCCCTAATTGCATACTGACAATGTGCCCTGCAGGTATGGATGAAGATGTGTGTGTGAATGTGTGGTTTGTTGGAAAAGCCAGCTCCAGCCAGGGTTGTCACGGTAACAAAGTTTTAACTGTGACATATATAGCTACAGAATTATCACAGTAAATAGGGTAAGGTATTGGTGGTTTTCAGATTCTAGAAAGTGATGGTACTCCCAGATGTACTTTGCCATGAAATATCCAAAAGGTAAATGCACAAATGTTGAACCTGATCATTTCTATTAGTCACTAGAACCAATTTCACATTTTAACAATATTAATTAATATCTGTCCCCATCTGTCTTAAATACTACTGGCCTAAAGAATGTTGTGGCCTAAAGAATGTTGTGATGTCATCTGACAGTTGGGGACTGCGCTGGACCCATCTTCAGACCTTGAGCTAGGTTTGGTCAGGACAACCTTAACTGGAGGATTTTACCTCTTGTAGAACTTGCAAACTCCACACAGAAACTCTACCTGACTAATTAATAATAATAATGATGGTAAAAATGAAGAGATAATATATTGTTTATACTACGCTTTAAGCCATGTTATAATGTTGTTACCTCCTCAAAACAGACCCGGAGTTGTGTTTTGTTTCATTCACACATGTTTGAGTAACTCTTTATTATTAGTCTGTTTACATCTCCCAAGCTCAAAATGCTATGTTCCACCTTGTGATGTCATGATGCAGTAGTTTTCAGATTAACAGCTCCTTTTAGTGTTAGTTCAGTATATGATATATATGACAAAATGGAGCACTTCCTGTATTACCACATGACATCACGAGTGTTTTCGGGTTTGAGAGCTCAGCCTAAATATGCAGAGTTTGTGTGTTAAACATGTGTGAATGAAACAAAACACAACTCCAGGTCTGTTTGTGATGACAAAACAACATTATAACATAGATCAGAAAGTAGTGTAATATGGGCGCTTTAACTGCAGCGACAGGACCTCATGTACTCACAGGTCTGGCTAGCTTTGGCCTTGCGTGAGCTCTTTGTGGACTCACACCACACAGTGAGGCCGTCCTCCAGGAGCCGGAGGTGTCTGCTCTTCTGCCACCGCGACGACCGCACCTTCACCATGTTACAGCCTTGCATCATCCACTGCACATCGGCATTGTCCACCAGACCTGAGCACAACACAAGAGAGGAACATGAGATTTGCTCATCATAAATGTGGTGTAGTCCATAGTGAAAGCAACACTTTATGGTCATAATTAAACCATAATTCAAATAAATAGGTCATTTTACTCCTGAAAGTGACATAATTTTAGTTAAACCATAGATTGTATAAAGAAGTGGACTAAGGAAGTATGACATCACCCACAGTGTTCGGCTCTGGTCAAATGAAGCTCATTGAGGCTAGCAGGTATAGAGGCGAATTTGGAGCTGAGTTCCATATTTGGAATTCCAACCGCAAGTATCATAGAAACCAAAGAGTCAATCCAGAGCGAGACTGTTGAAGGTAACCCCGCTTTCCACGGCTGGTTTAGCAGGGAGTGGACGCTTTGCAATGCTGTCAAACAAACTTGTTGCTAACGCTAGCAGGAGCGAACTTGGGGAAAGAAGGCGCTTCATTGGTCTGGTATTAATGTTCCTATCTTGAATTATAAACAATATTCCAACCATAAAAACACCAGGATCATGTAGAGCGGGTTAATACAGACATTTTAACACCAAAATGACGAGCCTGACAGCAGCAGTTACAGAGAGAGGGGACACAGTTTTTCAATAGAAACTGAATTGGAGCCAGAGTTGATGGAGCACCCATGATTATTGGGAACGCGGCGGCTAGCAGGTTAGCTAAGTCCATTTATATATATGAGTTAAACACATGATTAATAGGTGCTTGTTTTCAATATGTAGAATTTTTGCATTAAAGGTGAACTATGTAACTTTTTATGAGGAGGGTCTGCCACCGCTTGTCTCCATTGAGATGTAATTGCTTGTATGGTAGAAAAGAAATCCAATTTTATGCAATAAAAACACCTTACTGTGACCAAATGCTAGATAGATATAGTTTAATCCCACAGTGGGGAACATTCTGTAAAGTAATAATATTTCCAGGTTGAAGTTGCCTGGGATCCAGAACACACACTTCTTCAATACTTTACAAAGATGTGAGTTTGGTCACCGGAACCTCCCTGTATTCTAATGGGTGTGATTGACAGGTGGATTAGCCAATCAGGGACAGACATGGTCCATCTATATCGGGAATAATAAAGCAAAAAGATCTCACAGGGGACTGAAAAACATGGCGGATTACTGCAGAATGAATGAGAGAAGCTCTACACCTTGTTAAGCTGAAGTGAGAGAAATGTGATTTTATTGTAAATCACAGGTGGCCAATGATCTCCTTCATTTCACATGTGTCACTGAACAAAAACAGATCTGATTGGACAAGCACATTTGACCGGACTCGAGATGCAATGAACGTGGAGACCAGATACCAATCTGTATAAAACATACACAGAAAGATCAGTCTGGCAAAGGTACAAGACCATCCCACAAAATGTTCTATAGCGCACCTTTAAAACATAACATCTCACAGTCCTTGCAATGTTTTTTTATTTTATTTTATTTTTTTTATTTTGTACCAGTAAACTTCATATGGCATTCACTATTCATTAGCTGCAAACTCCCATTTACCGTTGAGTGTCTATGTCTTGCCAGTATTCATTAACGTCACTGGTTTTACTGAAATACCTCACTGAAAAAAACAATTGGATTCTAAGAAAAATCTGGGCGATAGCTGCAGTTACACAACAATCTGTCACTACAACATTACCGGTGAATGTGTTCGAGCCTGCACCTGACAATCTCCATTCTTCATGCAGTGGGAGTTGCATTTACAATGACTAATGGCTAATCATAATTCATGTTTATACTCCTACCTCCTATCAACAAACAGAGCTCTCTCCAAGCATCTAGGCACTTAGTATAGAACTACATTTGTGTGTTTTCTTCAAGCCTAAAACCTGACCTGATACTACGCTCATCTGTGTGTCTCTAGGGAGAAAAACTCAAGCCACAAGCAGAATTTAAAGGGGCTATATTACGCTATTTTCTGATCTATGTTATAATGTTGTTTCCTCATCACAAACAGACCTGGAGTTGTGTTTTGTTTCATTCACACGTTTAACTCACAAATTCTACATATTCAAGTTGAGTTCTTCTCTCAAACAGAAAACATGCTGTTCCACCTTGTGATGTCATGTGGTGATACAGAAAGCGCTCCACTGCGTTTTTAAATGCCAAACACTAGGCTCATTTGGATACTTTCAGCCCTGGAATTGCCAATTTCTATTGAGTAAAGGGTAAAAGGAGCTGTTAACTTGAAAACAATCACTTCATGACATCACAAGCTGGAAAAGAGCATTTTGAGCTTTAGAGATGTAAAAAGACTACTCAAACATGTATAACTCCAGGTATGCTTCTGAAGAGGCAACAGGATTATAACATGGCTTAAAGCTCACAAGAGTCAATTTAATAATTTCTTTCATTTGCGTTTTGTCTGTCTTGAACTGTGTGTAGCATCTTTAAGTGTCATGAAAGATGTTGTCCAAGTGTTACGTGTTAATATCAGTCACTGACACACAGCCTGGCCAGTTGTATTCATTTATTTGGCATAGAGTGAAACCACTAGAATCCTTCACATAGTAACAGTTTTATTCAGTCTTGTTAACATCAAAAGTCCAATGCATCGAATAGGACTGAGTGGTCTCTTGGGTAAAATAAGCGTTGCTTAAATACACTCTGAAATAACAAAGGAAGCCTGGCTAATTAGGGCGTGCTACGACGAGACAAAGCAAACATGAAGTTAAAAATAAACAGATAAAAAGTAGTGGTACGAGAGTTGTGCAAAAGAACTCGTGATTCTCATTCACTAACACACGACTAGTCTGATTTGACCAGGATTTCTAAAAAGAATGAAAACTTCATGATTCTAATGTCACAGATCACAACACATGATTTTTACTTCCTATTAGAGATGCACCAATATTGACATAGAATATCGGCGCCAATCCGAGTTCCATATTTGGAATTTCGACCACGAGTGTCATAGTAACTAAAGAGCCAATCCTGAGAGGCAGTTGAAGGTAACGCCCCTTCCTTAGCAACGCTGTCAGTTAAACCTGTTACTAATGCAAGTGGGAGTGGCCTCGGGGAAAGAAGGCGCCTCATTTGTTTGTTATTAATGTTCATATCTTGATTTAGGGACAAAATAGAGGAGCCTGACAGCAGCGGCAGGGGAAACGTTTTTTGAATAGAAAGTGAAACGGAGCCAGAGTTGATGGAGCCGGAACCGCGCCCATGCTCACTTCCTATTTGGACACAAGCAAGGTTAGCTATGCATTTATTTATACAGTCTGTGGCGCTGATTCTGAAAAAATATCTTGGTTGGGCCTTTACTTGGATGTAATAAGTAATGGCCTAGAACGTCTCATAATGTTTGAGCTTTTATTCAAACAAAGTTGTTCAGTAGTGATGAGAATACAACGGTTGCATAGCACTATTGGGTCTCTTGTTTAATAAGTAACTGTGTTTTGATAAAATAAGAGCCATTCTCTGTTCCAACACTGGTATCGATTGATATCGAGTATCAGAAATATTTCAAGTCAAAGTATCGTATTGGAACAGAAAAAGTTGGATCGGTGCATCCCTGCTCCCTGTTATAATGGAAAATGTTCCATACAAGTCATACTGCAAAGTCAGAACTGCATTATATCATCATATTTAATATCAATCATAATCCACATCACACACAGGAGATAACCAAGTCTGTTCACACTCGTTTTTGGTTTAGTTTAGTCTGAAATAATAAAGACATCATTTGGTCCTTGGTCTTTGATCCTGGTCTGGCCCTGGTCTAGTCCAGGTTTAGTTCCTGGTTCATTCTTAAAGGGCCAGTACATGTTTTTTTTCCCATGTGTTTGAGCTACATTCGTCTTACCCCAGTACAGCAGTATAAGCGGCTCTTAAGCTCCACTTTGTTTTATTGTCTGATGTTGTGAGCGTTACCGCGACAACTAAACTCTGCTCTGTCGTCTGAAAGTAGTGAAAAAGCGCTTATGAACTAAAACACTTGGAATTCCTGAGGTAGAAATAACTTTGGACCACTGCAAACTGCTTAAAATGATCTAGTTCTGTTTTCCACAGTTGTAAGACAGTAAAAATCAGGTACAGTTCAATAATGAGCTAATTTGGATGTGATGTTTGCGTGAGTGTGAACACACGATAGGACAAAACCAGGTCATGACCAGCACTAGATAAGGACTAAACCAGGATTAGACCCCAGTACATACAGTATATAGCAAAACGGATTAAGTTATGCTTCATTTCACGACATAAAGAACCACCAGAACAAAGCAGAGGCAGTGGGAGACTAGCGCTTACATAAGGAGTCACATCTCTTCAGACTTTAGCGTTAAACATGGGTTATATCCTCATGACCCCATCACATGACAAACAGTTAAGGGTCATCCATGCTTCTTTGATTTTTTTTAAGTAAATCCAATCAGGACCACCACAAGCTTCCAGTTCCCACATAAGACAACTTACGTAATAACAGTTGTTTTTTCACAATTATAAAGCTATAATTTTAATAAATGACCAGATTAATGTATGCAGAAACATTACATAGGGCGGTACTTGCATTTATATCTAAAAAAGATATGAAGTAGAGGAGAGGTCACACACACAGGTTCAAATGTCCACAATTAAAAGCATTACAATTTTCCAATGATTTTGCTTCCTTACAATTGTTGTGGAACTGATTTGTTTTTTAAAATACTTTTTGTATTTTGCTCCAAAGGCATATCACACCACAGACAGAAAAGTGTTACCCCCCCAAACGTCAAGGACCCATTTACTGATTGGCTTGAAGTAGGGCTGTGCCATTGCAGATAAAGGTACTGGGTTTGATATAGACTAAGGCGAATCATTTAAAGCTGCACTAAGTAACTTTCCTGATAGACAATCTGCTACCTCCTTGTTTCCATGGAGATTTTATTGCTTTGTCTAGAATGTTCTACATGGAGACAAGCATATGGACTGGGCCGAGTTAGAGTTTAGATCTGTGGAGAGGCGAAATGTCTCATAGTAAGAATGCATGTTTTCAAGTCATTTTTAGCTATATAAACACCTATAATTGGATAAATGCAGAACAGGTTAAATGCCATATACTGTGGAACTGTCTAAGCAAAGTAATAACAATGAAAAATATTACATAATGCTCCTTTAAAGTAATTTTAATATTGATGTCTCTTTGTATACACTATATCGGTACATTTCAAATTAAAACCCTTTTGCACCAATCCCAAACTTGACATCATGTGGAGGATAGTGTTAAAATCTATCCACATCTTATCACTTTAAACCAGTATAAGTGAGGAATTGGGAATCTCACGTCCTTTGTCTGCCAATATAGAGGCTTCAAATCCCAAAACACCCCCCTCCCTCCTGCCTCCTGTCTCCCCCTGATCTGAAAGGGTGCAGCTCTCTCCCCATTGGGCTAAAACACAAAGGAGTCCCAATGGCAGGCCTGGGTCCATAACAACCCGTGTTTTTCTAAGCTGTTACCACACTGGATGCATTCCCACAAGCAGAGCAAAGGCTGATTAACTGCAGGTCAATGCCCAAGCCTACACAGCCACTCCAGTCCGCCAGTTTAATACTGTACACTGCATTCCTGCTTTCTCTGTATAGTGCTGTGGGATTTTCATACGATAAGTGAAGCATCTGGATAGCTGTGTACATAAAGGGATGGGCAAGGTTCTTTTCTTTTTGTTATAGTGGAGAAAATCATGAAGACAGCTGTTAAATCGGAGCCCTGCAGTTACACAAAAAGACTACTGTATTGGACTCAAATCAGGTCTTGGTTTATGTGAACATAGCCTATGGTGTGAATCAATAGATATAAACGTGAATGAGACAAGAGCTTGTACACTTTTACCCAGCTTTTATCATCCCTCGTTACCTTGCCAACCAACCAGAATTCTTAATGGTCAATGGTCAGTTTTTATATAGCATTTTTCCACTTTCAAGGCACTCAATGCACTTTACATCAACAAACCACCCACCCATTCACACACACATACATGCACCAGTGTACACAGACACTGGGGGTGAGGTGGGTTAAATGTCTTGCCCAAGGACACCACAACAGCATGTGGGTCAGTGGATCTGAACGCTCAACCAATAGTGTTTATGTCGAAAGTGCGATTCGAACCGCCACCTTTCAGATCAGTGGAAAAACACTTTACTATCACCCATTCCTATAGTTTATTCTTCTTTTACTGATAAAATTGGATTACAAAATGTAGAATGAAAATAAATATATAAACTAAATATATACAGATTAATCAGCTATAGACAATGTAAAAGTTAAGTCTCATCCCAGCCCTTGGCAAATGTTTATAAAATACATTTGAAAGTGAGTGGACAGTTTGTTGTAACTGAGAGGTGGCACGTGCATAAAGAGCTTGGGGCTGTGTTTGTTGACAATACAGCAGGGCCTAATGTAAGAAAAAGATTTGATTCTACTTGAACAGTCAAATTTCAGCCTCAATTTTGATACTAAGAAAAAAGTTCTGCAATCTATGCCGATTTTATACAGAGATTTACAACAAAATTATTTAGACTAATCCAAAATTATTCATGAAAGGCTCAAGTTCTTGTAGTATTTAAAGGGCATATAATACACAAAACTGACTGTTGTGAGCTTTAAGTCATGTTATAATGTTGTTTCCTCCTCAAAAACATACCTGGAGTCGTGTTTTGTGTCATTCACACATGTTTGAGTAATCCTTTATGTCTACATCTCCAAAGCGCAAATTCTCTGTTCAACCTTGTGATGTCATGAAGTGATAGTTTTCAAGTTAACAGCTCCTTTTATCTTTAGTTCAGTAGAGATTGGAAATTCCAGGTCTGAAATCATCCAAATGATTCTAGTGAAGGTACTTCCTGTATTACCACATGGCATCACGAGGTGGAACAGAGTGTTTTTAGTTTGAGAGAAGAACTCTTAAATATGCAGAGTTCGTGTGTTAAACATGTGTGAATGAAACAAAACACAGCTCCAGGTCTGTTTGTCATCAGAAAATAGTGTAATATGTGCCCTTTAAGCAATTTTCTCATTATCTAATTCAGTTTTGATACCAGATTTAGGATGGACTTATTAATGTCTCTTGAACCCATACATATATACATTCGGTACCGTAATGTCTCTAAGATGTTCAAATCTTAATTAATTTGTGATGGATTGCATTTTTAATCAAATAGAACTGACAAACATTCCAAATCAACAATAGTGAAATTGATACCAACCTCTGTTTGATTTTCTCTCCAAACTAACCTAACCTCAAGCCATTTGTGTGTCAAAGGTCAGATGCATTATGGGTAGGACATTCTATTGAAATCGAACCATACTGAGAAGACAATAAACGATCAAATGAATGTGGTGTGGGTCAACATTGTGGTCCAAAACAGAAAAAAAACAGGGTCACGGGTTGTCCATTTTGAGTCCTACATACCACCATCTCCCAGGGCATGGTTCACGTTTCTATCAGCATAACAACTGTCATAGGAGACGTCCAGAAGGATCCTATACTACGCTCAGAGCCAGAGAGGACTTAAGGAGACCAAGTTAAAGTTGAGGGCCACACGCACTGGTGATCAGCCAATGACATTCTTTTGGCACAGCTGTCCCGTGAGGCAGGGCAAGAACAGGCCAAAAACTATAAGAGGCTATATGAGACGAACAAAAGACGATAATGTACAGCTGTGTGGAAGACACTAGGGTTGTCAAGTAGCTAGAAGACACCACTGATGGTATAAAGAAGTGAACTGTGAAAGTGTGATTATAGGGGTGAATTTGGAGATGAGCTCCATATTCGGAATTCAAACTGCGAGTATCATAGCAACCAGAGAGCCAATCCAGAGCCAGGCTGTTGAGGGTAGCGCTCCTTCCTGCCCGCACCACTGGTTAAGCAGGGAGCAGGTGCTTCGCAACGCTGTCAATCAAACCTGTTTCTAACACTAGTGGGAGCAACCTTGGGGAGAGAAGACACCTGATTTGTCTGCTAATAATGTTCATATGTTGATTCAATGTTTTTTTCTTTCTTTATTTTTACTACTTTCTACATTTTAGATACATCTGGCAAAAGTAGAAGACTGTCCCACAAACATACATCAGACATCAAATATATGAAGTAAGATGTAGAATTATGTGGCAGTGAACAAAGGTAAATAACTGGTTTCCTCCATCAGCCCATCCATGACCATTTTTGACAATTCAAGTTTTCATAACAAAAATATGTGTGTTTTGTACAATAGTTGAGCAGGTGGCGGAGTCATCTCTTGTGTGTCATGTAGTTAATGTAAAGAAGTTATGAAATCCCAGTTTGTCGGCACTTTTTATCCTTAAAAATAAAGAGGAAAAAAACAACAAATGAGAGGGTGTGTGCAAACTTTTGACTTTTGTGGAGTAGCAATATATTTTTTGGTTGAACATGATATTATATTGACACAAAAAGAGATTTTTAAATCATTTTGGTGTGGAAATCTGTATCTAGTTGTATCAAGCCTATTCTTCGAGTTTCCAGTTTTAGTTTGGAGACAACACTAGATGAGATGAAACGTTCTGCTTCACTTGTTGTTTGCTAACAATATCTGGCTAAAAGAACAGAGCAATTTGGGATGTGAGGTTATTCTCATTCAGAATCGCAAACTGCCTGTTATAAGATCTTGCTAGAGCACATTTGCTTCAGGTTCTTCCATAAAAAAACATGTGACCAACAAAATCTATGCCAAACCAATATGCAAAGCCTTAAAGAACCCATATTACACAATTTTCTGATCTATGTTAAAATGTTATTTCCTCATCACAAACAGACCTGGAGTTGTGTTTTGCTTCATTCACACATTTAACACACAAACCCTGCTTATTTAGGCTGAGTTCTTCTCTCAGACTAAAAACACTGTTCAACCTTGTGATGTCATCATGTGGTAATACAGGAAGTGCTCCACTGTGTTTTTAAACTCCATACACCTTCACGAGAATCATTTGGTTAATTTCAGACCTGGAATTGCCAATCTCTACTGAACTAAAGGCAAAAGGAGCTGTTAACATGAAAACTACCACTTCATGACATCACAAGGTGAAACAGAGCATTTTGAGCTTTGGAGATGTAAGAAGACTAATAAAATTAGGTTACTCGAACATATGTGAATGAAACAAAACACAACTCCAGATATGTTTTTGAGGGGGTAATGACATTCTAACATGGCTTAAAGCTCACCAGAGTCAATTTTGTATAATATAAGGCCTTTAAAGTTTGTAAAAGGTAAGTACAATGCTTTGTGGAGTTTTACTGAAGTTGTAACAAAAGCACAAAATTTCCGTTTGGTTAATGAGATGGAAAGAAAACAGATTCCATCCAGTCTGCACTTGCCAGTTAAACTTCCACAGAGGATTATGGGTAGCACATTATAATAGCCGAACTATATTTGAATTAGGCTTAATAAAGAATGAAGAAAGGCTTAAGCCAATGAGTAACTTATTACTGAGTAAAGGTAGTAAGTAGAGGTTAAAATGAACTACTGTCATAAATAGTGGTTCATGACAGTATTTCAGGTGTTTTTTGAAGGTCAACAGTGACGCCTGCTCATTTTTTTTTCCACTCACTTTTCAAAAAAATCAAATATTAAGAGTCCTAAGACACTGCTGAGGCTAACCAGCTACGTGCTAACCAGCTATGTGTGAAATGTCCATCACACGTGCTAACTAATATCCATAATGCGGCTGTTTTAAGTGTTTAATTACCTCGTGGCTGATTATTCCTGTGACCATGTAACTGCATTCATTTTTCCCATAGACATTTCCGAGGTCAAAGTCATCACAGAGGCTAACCAGCTACTTGCTAACCAGCTACATGCTAACAGCTAAGTAATATCCATAACACGGTTGTTTAAAGTGTTTAGTTACAATGTGGCTGATTGCCCCCAAGCATTGCTCTTTCCCATAGACTTAGCTATGCCACATCATATTCAGCTACATGCTAACCAGCTACGTGCTAACTAACGTCCCTAAATGTGTAGTTACCACGTAGCTGCTTATCCCTGAGCAAGCTTTTAAACTTTTAATATCTTTTTTATTTCAAAAAATCTATGAGAAAAATTAATGGGAAATTTAGTTCCAGAGGTGTGGGGTGGAGGTCACTGTTAAGCTCCAGAAACGTGGGGTGGAGGTCACTGTTGAGCTCCAGACCTGCAGGGTGGAGGTTGGATGCTGCTCTGAGTCGGTGCAGTTGTGATGGGGATTGAAGAGGCCGATGGTGTGGAGTGACAGCATTGTTTCCATCAGCGAGTGTGGCTAATACATGACTAACGCCTAATGTAGCACTTAGAGCAGTTTAAATAGTGTTATAAATCCAAGCCTCTATTATTACCTCTTAGCATTAGCAATTTAGCATTCACAGATCTGGGCACAGTTTCAAAAGGTACACTCTTTTCTCTAATGGACGGTCTGTCACCTGCTTGTCGCCATGGAGATGCTATTGCTTTGCCTAGAATATTCCACACAGCATGGTATTAGACTTATCTACCTCCATAGGCTCCATAGAAACAACCAGATGTCACCGCCAGGCCAAATTACAGGTTAGATCTGTGGCGAGGCAAGCCTGCTCACTGTAAGAATATGTTCTTTGAATCAAAAAAAATAAATCAGCCTTATGGATAGGGATGCACCGATATGATACTGAAAACTTTATTGGATCAGATATTGGTTTCATTCGATATCCTGGTTGGTTAGATAAAGTGATGTAATAAGACTATTTACTGGTCATAGTTGGCTTAGAACATTTGATTTTTTATTTTTTATTTATACAGAGTTGTTCTATATAACACATAACACATTTGTATCAATTTTGGATCAGTTTAGTCTCATTTTATTTTTGTGTTAAGGAAATAAATGATTTTTTTTTTCAGCCTTTACACTGGTATCGGTTGATATCGGGTATAAACATATACTTAAAGCTGTATTATGTGAATCAGTATTGGAACTGAAAAAGCTACATCTTTACATCCTCACTTATGGAAACAAATTATAGACAGATAAGTGTAATGCCATGCTGCAGGACATTCCATCTGTACTGGACAAACCTCCTGATCTCTTCACTTCTTCATTATGCAGTACACTCTAATTCAGGTTGCAATAAGAATGTATAGTACTAAGAGCTAAAAGGCGATAATGTATATTTCATTAAGCCACAGCACTGAACCAGGTTGTGTGTCTCATAGAGGGTTAGTTACATAAAGAGAGACAGCGCTGTTGTGGTAAGTGAAGGTTGGCAGATCATGTAGGAGGCCTCTCTGAGTACAGCACATGATGAGGTGCTTTAGATACTCAGAGCAGCAGCCATGGGAACAGTCCAACCCCCTTGAATCTGGTCATGGGGCAGTTTGTAATGAGCCAGAACGAAACCGTCTTTGTCACATCTACAGCCCTGAACCCTCTCTCAAGAGAAATGGGGCAAACGATTTTTCCATTGGTTACAGGTTTATTTACTGAGCTTAAAATGTTTTGAAAGTGTGCTGCCTGCTTGTCTCCATGGAGATGATATTGGTTTGTCTAGAAAGTTACACAAAATGGCATTGAATTTATCCATAGACTGTAAAAAGAAGTTAACTAAGTGTGTGTGATGTCGCCAACAGCGTTCGACTCCAGTCAAATGAAGCTCATTGAGGCTAGAGCAGTTACAGCGACCAATTTAGAGCTGAGTTCCATTCATCCATCCATATTTGAAAATCCGACCACGAGTATCATAGCAACCAAAGAGCTAATCTGGAACGAGGCTTTTGAAGGTAACGCCCCTTCCACCTGCACCTTCTGGTTTCGCAGGGAGTGGGATCTTCAGTCAAACCTGTTGCTTACGTGAGCGGGAGCAACCTCAGGTAGAGACAGCACCAGATTCATCTGTTATTAATGTCCATATCTTGATTTATGGACACAATAGCAAAATAAACACACCAGGATCATGTAGAGCGGGTTAATAAAAACATTGCACTGGAAGCTGGTCCATGATCACTTCCTATTAGGAACACAATGGCTAGCAGGTTAGCTATGTCCATTTATAAATACAGTCTATGAATTCATCTCTCTTGCATTTTTTAATTACAGGTGTTTTGAATGCTGAACAAAAATACTTTGAATTCTTACTATAGGCAGAGTCGTCTCTCCACAGATCAAACCTGGCACTTGGCCTGGTGGCTCAATCTACTTTTCATGGACATATATAAGTTTATAAACTTTGGAAAATCTCAGACAAAATGAAATCTCAATGGACTAGTAAAGGCGTACATTTAGTACACCCAGGTTTGTAAACTGGCAGACTGAGAGGCAGATTGGCCAAACAGATTTAGAACAAACAATTTCAAACACAAAGAGGGAATACAAGGCTTTGTTTGTCAATGCATTTTTAGAGTAGAGTTTAAGAGTCAACAAGAACAAAATGAACCAACTTGTGTCAATTTGAAAACTCTGAGTGCTGTATGTGTACTTTACTTAAGTACATTTTACATGGATACTTTATACTTTTACTTCACTACATTGACAGTAGTATCTGTACTTTCTACTGCACTACATTTTTTAACTGGTCTGAAAAGTAAAAGTATTCTTTATTATTGTTTGAGACCTGGTGAAAAGGTTTATTTTTTGAGCAAAAAACCTCCTAAAATCACCACATCTGAAGCTTCATTAGATCTCAAAATCTGCGCAAAAAATACTACTTTTTACTCTTTAAGTACATTTTTAAACAGATACTTAAATACTTTTACTTAAGCAGATTTTTTCATGTGATACTTTTACCTGAGTATTTTTTTTTTGCTCTGTTATCTGTACTTTTAGTTCAGTAACAAAATTGCATACTTCTTCCACCAAACTTTTTCCATGGCTGATGAACATAGCTTATCTAACATCTCCTGTCATGATAAAGCCTCCATCTTCCCTGTTAATAAAACCCCACACATTCACTTTAATTAACTCATTATGAAGAGCATGAACCGATATCAAAGCTTACCAAATACTGTCTGTCTATTGCAGTGTAAAGGTAAACAAAAACCTGGCAACATAACAGTGTATATAGAGCTTAATGTTGAAAGAAAATCAGCTCTGGCCCATATGCTCCTTTTGTGTGTGTGTTCAAACCAGTGCAGCTCTGATTCAAATAGACTTATCTAAAACCAACAGAAAGCAGCGTCAGAGGCACGCCACTTTACAGTGGAGGCTTCACAGCGAATGAAGAGAAACCAATTAGCACCAGTTGGCCAGTATCATATGACAGGAACATATTAGCGTTTTGTGTAACTGCTCTGAGGTTTTTCTGTGTAAGTATTAACAATGATGGATTTATGATGACACATGGACAGTGTTATGGGGACAGGGGCTCGGAGCTGTTTTTTTGGTGTTGACATTTGAAATCCATTCTTCACAAAGTTATGCCACAACTCCATAGTGTCCCACTGGTTTAACATGAGCCAAGGTCGATGTCCTCAGGAGCAACATGCACCTGATCCCAAGTTCAATGCTTTGGTGCAGTGTTCTTAGGGTTTGAAAATACCTGTGATAAAAGTCAACTATCTAAAGGGCCTATATTACACAGAATGATTCGTGTGAGCTTTTAGTCGTGTTATAATGTTGTTACCTCATCAAAAACAGACCTGGAGCTGTGTTTTGTTTCATTCACACATGTTTGAGTAACTTTATTATTAGTCTGTCTGCATCTCCAAAGCTCAAAATGTGCTGTTCCATCTTGTGATGTCATGAAGTGGTAGTTTTCAAGTTAACAGCTCCTTTTACCTTTAGCTCAGTACAGATTGGCAATTCCAGAGCTGAAATGATCTAAATGATTCTAGTGAAGGTGTGTGAAGTTTAAAAACACAGTGGGACACTTCCTGTATTACCACATGACATCACAAGGTGGAACAGAGTGTTTTCAGTTTGAGAGAATTACTCCTAAGCCTAAATATGCAAAGTTTGTGCGTTAAACTTGAAACAAAACACAACTCCGGGTATGTTTGTGATGAAGAAACAACATTATAATACAGATCAAAACATAATGTAATATGGGCACTTTCATTAAAAGTAACAACTATTTTTAGTATTTAAGAATGTAAGATGTAACGTGAACTGGAGCCAGAGCTGATGGAGCTGGACCCGCGCCCATGCTCACTTCCTATTTGAACCGCAGCGTCTAGCAAGTTAGCTATGTCCATTTATATATACAGTCTATGGTGCTAACCAGATCCAACCCTGCTTAGCTTCCAACATCTGACGAAATGGGAATTCTTAAAGTGACAACTCCATTTGGACACTTTACACAGTCGATTGCATCATACTGCAAATATATAACTTTTCAGGTAATAAAATGTGTCTGTTGCTGTTTAATTGTACTTCATAAGCTAACAATAAAAAATAAAAAACTACAGAAGCGCTGGGAAGTGGAATTACACAATTGCCTTTTACTGGTAAGATGATATAACCTAAACAGAACAGGACAGGACAGGTATTTACAAGGACATTTTATGCTGTAAACCAGAGGTGCCCAAAGTGGGGCCTGCGGGCTGACCATGGCCCTTCAGAGGTTCTAATTTTGCCCTCCAAGGATTGCTGAGATTTGTAATAAATATTTATTTTGACTCAATTTTGCAGTGAAAAGAGTGTTAGGAAATACACTGAAGCCTACACCAGTCTATCTTTTCCCTGAGGTCCCCCCCGCTAGCGTCGGCAACAGGTTTAATTGACAGCATTGCTAAGTGCCCACTCTCCGCTAAATCAAGGCGGGAAGGGGTGTTACCTTCAACAACCTCGCTCTAGATTGGCTCTTTGGTTGCTATGATACTTTCGGTCATAATTCCAAATATGAAACTCGGCTGCAAATTTGCTGCTATAACTGATCCAGCCTCAATGAGCTTCATTTGACTGGAGCCGAACACGGTGGGTGACGTCACACTCATTTAGTCCACGTCTTTATACAGTCTGTGCCACTGAGGAAAAAATGTGGGCACCCATACAGTACGATTCAGCAATAAGATAATATTTCAAGGTAAACAATATCCGGGGCTTTGCATTGACCTACATTCCCCGTGGGCAGACCCTGACCGCTCCATGCCTGTCTGTCTCAATCCTCACAACACATAATTTACCCAGCCTCCTTTGGTCCCTGTAAAGCAGCTAACTCTCTACACCAGATTTACTGCAAACTCATTGACAACGCCCCACCAGCAGCACACACGCTTAATATTATCACCCTAAACATCCAGAGATTCTAACAGGTGGCATGAGCACTGCTAAGGCTCCTACCAAGGGGTCTATTTTGGGAGGAGTAGGTTGAGATAGTTTAAGAGTTTGAATCCCAGCATGTTAAAGCTAGCTCTTCATAAAAACATGAGCACTCAAGCTACACCCACAATCACTCTCCCATACGCTGAATGTGTCAGTGACTTCTGATCAGCAATGAGACATTGTCAGCTTTTAATAGCACAATTTATGTTTGGAAATGAATCTTCCTCAACCTGTAAATGATTTGACATCGCCTTTTGAAAAGTCTTGCTGTTTTGTCGAATGGATGTCCTGAAAAGTGCTATGCAAGTGTGCTATGTGTTAATTAGTGGGTTTTGGATGACATCACAACATTCTATGTCAATAACATTTAATAAAGATGGGGGCAGCTTAAACGAATATTGCTGAAATGCAGATTTTTGTTTATATATAGTGAGTTTGTTGGTCTTGACCTCCAAAAAATATTTTTTATCAGCTTTCACTTATTGAATGATAAGTGGATATAGTGATTAGTGTGACAGGCCTACTAGAAACTCACTCACCGTCCTCTTTTTAATCATAAACCTATGAGAATAGTGGAGTTATCGCTACACTAAAGGCAAGTCAAGTTTATTTTTAATAGCACCACTTGTACACAAAGTAATTTAAACTGCTTTACAGAATAAGAAAGATCTTAAAGCCACCAAACAAACAAATCAAAACATAAATAAATAATCACAAAACGTACATAAGAGAGAGAGAAGAGAAGAGTGCAGAATAAAAACCTTTCAGTCATAGTATTCAAATTAAGCATTATGGGTATTATTTAGACAACAGGTTGGCCAATATTACATATCAGCCTGTGCTGAAGATTTAAAGCGATTCATTAAAAAGTGCAAATATCGGCCAGATATATCAGCCTACCTACATATCAGCCTATCTACCTTCTCACCCAGAATGTCTCTACCCTTTCTCCTCATTTCACACTACATCTACACAGATCCTGTACAGTAAAACTTTCTACAAAATAAATAAATAAAAATGATATTAAATAAATAAACAAACAACAACAACAACAACAACAACAACAACAACAATAATAATGTGTTCTTGGTATAGATCTTATTCTGGATGCCCTAAAAATTCGCTTTCTCCACATTGCAGCTGACACAAGGATGTGGTTGTGCAGTTTTGCAGCTGAAGCCCGACTGTTTTAAATGAAATGAATAAAACATAAATCAGAGACTGATTGAACAATGATGAACTTTCAGACACTCTAATCTTATCTGCCTCACGACTATAGAAGCATCGGGTTAGAATACAACACAATTAGAATATATAGAGACTCAAGCATCGTGTTTGTTTAGAGGTGTAATTAAATAATCAATGTTTTGAAAAAGTAAACAGTAAAGTAAATTGCTGAAAGGTTATGTCCGAAAAGGCATCGGATCTACAAGGTAAATATATGCATGAATAACTAATGAGATCATCAATGTGCTCATTTAAATGATGGAAGAAGTACTCAAGTTTGTTACAGATACAGGAGCAAAAAAATACTCAAGTAAATTAAAAGTGTCACATGAAACAATTTAAGTAAAAGTATTCAAGTATAAGTTTAAATATGTACTTAAAGAGTAAAAAGTAGAAGTATTTCATGCAGAGTTTCGGTTTAATAAAGCTTCAGATGTAGTGATTTTGATACAGATTTGAGCTGAATTTTGTTCAACAGATGCAACTGACTAATTTTTTTTTTTTTCTGGCTGTTTTTATTTGTATATTTTTGTTTTCAATCTATGAATGTGCTAAAAATAAACCCTCAGCCTGTTCAGCAGGTCTCAAACTATAATAAACATACTTTTACTATCCACTTTAAAATCTACATAAGTAAAGTACAGATAGCAAGAGACCAAATTTAATCGGTCAACTGGACAAATCATTGTAGGAGTGAAGAGGCTTTACTGCTCATCCAAGCCGCTTCTTCAGTTCTGGTCAGACTGCTGCTGGACACTGCCTTATATCTGTCTAAAGGGAGGAGCTAACTACACTGAAACTGTAAACAGCTATTGTCTCCAGTTTCAGCCTTAATGACCCTGAAGTACAGATACCTAAAATTTGTAGTTCAGTATAATACTTTACTGCTTTTACTTTGTTACGTTGTTTGTTTGTCGCCACTGACCCCAGGGAAGGTAAAACCACATGAATGACACAGGTCATATTATGTAATAGTCATGACTCTATTACTCAAGTAGTTATAAAAAAAAAATTAGGTTACATCTGATCATCCAAATCTTAGTCACTCACTTAGACATGTCACTGTGATCCAGAAAACTGTACAGACTAACTGGAATAAGGTGACCACACGTCCCTATTTATCCGGGACAGTCCCAGTCTGAGACTTGTCTCCCGTGTCCCAGAAGATTCCTCCAAAAGCACTGCTTTGCCCCATCTTCTTTTGCCTAACTTGACACCCTCCAACAGTAAAACTAAGCATATATCATCAAATATTTTTGTTTAAACACAAAAAACTCCTTGAAAATCCCCAGAAAGCCAAAAACGCACTCAGTCGCAATAACAAAAGTCGCTCAGATTATTCACAGATTCAAATGTGAGTTTAGAATGAACTGAGCGCTTAAGAAAGTTCTCAGTTATGCTCTTTCTTCAGTTATATTATTACCAACCACACTAACCCAGTTTTTATTTTTGAAAACTGGAGCATCACATTAGTTTATGAACACACTACACCATATATAGCCTAACCTGCATTATAACTGGCCAGGTTGTGTTTTTTACATTGTAGTTAACACGTTAATTCATTGCCATTGAGGTTAATTATTAAAGAAATGACCATATATGTTGAAAAAGCTCTTCAAGAGACAGACAGCACAAAAGCTCAAGAGACTAGAACTGATCTAAATGTTTATATTGTTTGTATACGTTGTGCTATTCGTGTCATAGCAACAACTAAGACAAAATAATGATAGTGAAAGTTTGTTGTGAAAGTAGTGCAAAGCTTACCCAGTTTCTTCACGGGGTCCACCGGCTTATCCACAGCTTTTTTCTTATGCTCTTTGGCACTGGTCGCCTGTGATTTACCACTGCTGCCCAACATCACTGCAAAAAATCAAAATAAACTTGTAAAATTCAGCCAAAACGCCCGATACTGCAGGTGCGCGCGCTGTGCTCCAGTCACCCCGCGCGGACGCACCAGACGGACGCGCATGGACTCAAAGCAAAAAGTTCAGTGAACGACTCTCTCCGGTCCACATGTCCCACAAGTCCCTCCTCCGGCCCGGGCAGAGCGTGTAGACCCACTCCTCATAACTGTGCGTAACATGAGTCCGACCACCACCACCTGGTCCTGCTCTCCGCCCATGGCCAAAATACTGCACAGATTTAAGATTTAAGAAGCAATTAGGAAAAAGTAATAATTTAAACTGAAGTACGCACATGTATAGTTCAGCCTATTTGATAAGTTCTATTTAAAATGTTGTGAAAGTCAAACTAATCTCGCCTACATAATGTGCAAAGGAAACTACAGGCTTGAATGCATCCTAAACACATTTGCTATTCCATCAGTGTCCCACAATCAGGAAATAGACTTGCACAAACACATCCCATGCCAATTCCTAATGCTAATCAATTATGGTGTGGCGCCCTCTGGTGTTCAAACCGGGGAACTGACAATAAACCCCCAAAACAACTAAACATGCAGTGTCCTCAGTAAAATATTGTTGCATGAATGGTGTTATGAAATGGTTGACATCATCAGCAAGATAGCAAAAATAGTCTTCAAGCAAGGTGTGGGGATCTGTAGACTATTGTAAGCCTGCTTTGAATGTATAGTCTGCTAATGGAGTTTTATCTGGGCTATAGATCTAGCCATATCAGTAAATCCAAAAATGTTTTCTACAGGTGATGGAGGATCAGACAGGCTAATGCATTCAGACCAGATGTGGATAGCTAATATTTATTTATACTTTGTGCATGGGCTGTATAAAAAACAGCTTATTTTGATGTTTATTTGGAATAACTTTGGCCTAATAGGGTACCATGAAGAGACTGCTTGGATCCATAATTTATATCTTTCATGCACACTCAACTGCAGTAACAACCATGCTAGACAGAGAGAGATTAAGTCATGCCTGCTAATCCTCACAAGCTGTGATCTATGCAGGAGCGAGTTCTGGGCTGCACCTCTCCCTCATTTCAGAGTATGGAACCCTCAGCATGATTTCACAATCTCTGTGGTCATTAGGTTTCACATTAAGTGTAACATACATAGGCCTATCACTTCTTCCTCAAAGGAGTCCCAGCTGAGCCTGCTTATTTGCAAGGGCTGAAACTCTGTCTGATTCTATTAGTGGAAACAGTAAGCCAGTGTTGTTTGGAGCTATTGGATAGCCACCGTTTTAAATCAGAGATGCAGGAAGGTCCAGTCCACCCCAAAAGAAATCCCATACTAGATAACACCAGAATATTGATAACTGAAATAAGGTGATTTACAGTGCCCTGACAACTTATCTGTAGGCTTAGACCTATGCATGTTAAATGTAATTAAATAATAGACCAGATTAACACACAGGCATATTCTAACCACTGTGTAGATGGCCTTACAGTTTATTTTAATATTGTGTAGGCCTAATAATAGGTTATATAGCCTACATTAATCATGCTTAGCCTACTGAGGTTGAAAAAAGGCGTTCAAATATGTATACATTATAGTAAAACCATTAGAAAAATGTAACCGATTTATTTAATTTGTGCAACCATGATAAAAGGATAATTACTGACAAGCGAAGTGAACTAATGCAAGCTCCATTGCTTCCCTGCATGGCGTGGAACCGTCTATTACCTGGAACAAAAATCCTAATACAATGGATTTATACGATTAGGTAGCAAACTGGCGTTGTTTTTAATTTCGTAATATTGACATAAATGTTATCGTTTGACTAAATATATACACATGTTGTACGGTAAATGTAACAAAAGGAGTAGGCGGAGTGCCCAACAGAAACACTGCGCTCCAGGAAATAGACCGACACCAATGCAAACAGACTGGCCTAGTTAGCAGAAAGTCAAACTAACTATTGTAGTTTTATTTTGGGTTTATAAGAAACGCCACTTTGACAAAGCTTTGAATTCGTGACTAGTCTAGAACATTTCAGCAGTAGGCCGTTTGCGTTAAAACTTAAGTTCTGTGATTTGGAAAACACCGAAATGCTAGCTAGTTAGCATTACACGATGGCTAACCTAGTATAACGTAGGCTACGGATGACATCAATAGTTATTGTTTATGGCGACATTTCCACGTATGAGCTTATTAATTTAAATGTGTGTTTATTGGTTGTAACATTGTATAAAACTTCATACTTTTATTTGTATTTAACGTTAAGAGCGTAACGACGAGGCGCTCGCTTGCTAACTAACGTTTTGCTAACGTTAGCTAGGTCGGTTATCCGCAACAGCGAATACACGAAACACAGTGGGGAAAAAACACTGTAAGAAAAATGGGTCGCTCGGAAAGGTCCCAAACAGATCTACACCAGTCCGTCCAGTAGAAACAGGATTATTGACAAAGTGTAAGATCGCCCGACCCTCCCTTGGACAGCGAGCAGCTTGAAAATGCACTCTCTTCGGCGACTGGACTGTAAATGCCGTTTGTTTACGGTGCTCCCGGACTTCGCCCGTCTCTGCATCTCAACGTATCACTCCGCACTGCACTGGATTCGAGAAAACATAAATTCTGTGCAGTCTTTCTTCTATAATGTATACGCATATTAAAATATAACGTAATGCGCATCGTGTTTAGTCACAAAATGTGCAAAATGTTCGTTTTATATTGCATAAAGCCGACAAACGGACTAGATTCTGTGATCGGTTCTAATCATTTTGCATAAAACATGGGGGAGAGGTGCCATATAACTCCTAATATGTTGTTGAAATGTATGACGACTGCCTACATACAACACCAGCTTGTAATTTACGCATATACTAGTGCAATACAACTCTCTAATATTTAAAGTTGCCTTATATTTTAGAATATTTATGGGTATACATTTTAATCCCACCCCCATGGTTGTAATAGTATCGTCCACAAAATGCGCCGAACTGCTTTCTTGGGGTGGATTACGTACATTTGAAGGACAGCTCAATTAGCCAATGAAAAAATACTACAAGCTTAGCAACAGAAAAGTGGCGTTCCTGACCAATCAACGAAGAGAAGGCTGGTCCGAAGCGTGGCCCATTTTCTAAAATGTGATTGGTTCAGAAGCCCGTCAATAATCTTAGACTTGTGGTATTTGTAGTTTAAAGGGGGTGTAACCTTTAGTTCTCGTCGATGAAGGAAACACCATGTCCCACAATGCATCGGTCAAAGCAGGCCGTAACATGCGCGAGAGTAGAGGCGGAGCTGGTATATAAAGAGCAGCTCCCTCGTCTTCAGTAGCACTCTGGACACTGATGAGACGGTGAAACGCAGGCTCTGAGTGAACGAAATCTTTTATAGCACCGAAATAGTTAATGATAGTTAGCGACAGTTGCTTTGACAAACCCTTTGTGGAGTAACAAGTGTTTACTTAATCGGAAGTTTACTTTTAATTAGAGAAAGTTTGTTTTCATACTATTATTTTATCCTATTTTGGATGAAGTTTATTTTTGTTTCTAATTAAGTTTTTTGATAACTTAAAAACGCTCACTTTTAAGAGCGTAAAGATGATTTAGAGCGCTGCACAGAACACCATCGGGATGTCAGAGGTATCGGAGCCGAGTCATCACCTGAAAACTCCCGTCAGCCCCTCAGGTGGGAGTGGAGGAGACCCTGTTTTGGAGCATCCCCCGAGCTGCAAGCAGAGCGCAAGCCCCGAGAACGACGACAGGGGGCGACAGAGAGAGCGACAGCAGCAGCAGCGACAGGACAGGGATATCAACACAGACAAGTTATGGCAATCTAAAGGCGCACAACAGAGGGGGGTGTGCCCTGACCCAGCGGCCGGAAACGAGCTCTCAAAGTGCCATCCTCATAAGAAACCGGACGGGAATCACCACCAGCACACCTCCGACCCTGGCAATGGGGAGGGGGACCACCACATGGACTCGGACCCGGGGCTGGACTCTCGCCCCGGGGGAAAGAAGAGGCACAGGCGCCGCACCTCCAGAAAGAAGCGACACTGGAAGCCTTATTTTAAACTTTCCTGGGAGGAGAAGAAAGCCCTGGATGAGCGCGAGACAGCCAGGGCGTCCCGGGTCAGAGAGGAGATGTTCGCTAAAGGACTCCCCGTGGCGCCCTATAACACCACACAGTTCTTAATGGACGAGCACGACCGAGAGGAGCCGGACCTGAACACGGAGATCGGCGGGGTCCGGAGACAGTCAGGGGTCGGCGTGGGGCTGGAAGACACCGGCAGCGAGGAGGACTTTTTGGAAAATCCTAATAACGAAGAGGAGGATGAAGAGGACGGCAGCGACGGTATCGGGAGGCCTGGCAACGCGGGGGGAGAGTTTCTTCAAAGAGACTTTTCAGAAACATACGAGATGTATCATGTTGAAAGTCTCCAGAACATGACCAAGCAGGAGCTGGTCAAGGAGTACCTCGAGCTGGAGAAGTGCATGTCCCGCCTGGAGGAGGAGAACAACCGGCTGAGGAGAGCCCTGGATCCCCCGGACAGCAGCCTGTCCCGCCTCCGGGAGCTGGAGCGGGAGCTGGAGAGACTCAAGGCCCAGAACAGCGAGCTGCTCCTGCAGAGCCAGCCCGCGGCCCACTGAGCACGTGAGACACACAGAGACAGAGACACACAGAGACAGAGACACACAGAGACAGAGACACACAGAGACAGAGACACACAGAGACACACACACACACAGAGCATCGGACTACTTCTGTTTTAAAGGGGCTGTATGTGAGGCTTTTACTTTGAAATTATCTGAGACTGGACGATTGTCTGATGTGTTGACTTGAGGAGTTATCACCTGATTCTTTAAATCTGCAGATGCTTATACATTTTTACCACTAGATGGAGTAGTGAGTCACAGTGTCATAATATCTTGCAGGATTTAAATTAAGTTAAATTATGTTTTTATGGCTGTTTTCTAAGTACTACATTTTATAAATCAGGGGTAAATTCAGTTTTTGACTGGTCTATAGTCATTGACAGCCATTTTAAAACTCTTATGTTCAAATGGGCCACAGACTGAGTTTGAGACATTTATCAAGAGGAATTTTAAAGTAAAAATGACATAAAGCTCTTTTAAAATCACATTTTCTCTGTAATCCGATTGTTTCGAGGACTCTGAGGTCATGCATTGCAATGCAATACCACACATTTCTTTTCTATTTGGACAGAAAGAGTGTCCCGTTCAAACCCAGAAGTTCTGTACATATTTGAAAAATCAAATTCTTTTTTATAAAGACGATGTATCTTACAAAACAAGGCTGTTTTGTTTGTTTCTGTAAAGCTGGTCATTCTTGACAAGGACTTGAGCTATTGGAGCCACATGTGACATTTCCTCCTCTAAAATAAATGCATTGCAAAAATGTTTTACAAAATGAACTCCACATTTGACATTTTAACAGTTGTGTGTTCAACAAAAGTTCAAATAAAATAATTTCTGTTGTATTGTGTGTGGAGTGTGTTTAAATGACAGGAACAGGCTGGAGCTGTGGGTGAGAGTGCACGGCTCCTGTCACCACTTACACAGCCACAAAGTGCTTCATGTGCGGCTCCTGAAACGGTCTGAATCGAACAGAGCACAAGAGAGCGAGAACACGAACGCCGGAGTGCGAGGACAGGGGAGGGGGGGATGGAGAGGCTTCATGTGAAGGTTAACCTGCCGTTTACGCACAGGGCCATAGTGTGGAAAAATATCATAAAAATGCAAATGAGTGACAGAGACAATACACATTAAAGGCCAAGGGCTTCGGCTGGTGGCTTCATGAAGTGAGAGCACGTTTGCAGGTTTCTGTATATGGTTTTTGCACAGGTCCCAATACTTCACATCGTCATAGTGACTCCTTTATAACAACACAACTACGAGGGACACGTGCACTAATACTTTACCTGTGAGATATCTCAGAAACACAATGGAAGGTTATAATCTTTTTTTATAGGCCCGTAAACCACACCTGAAATAGTGATTATTGTGACTCATCATCAAACACTTAAGGAAGTTTATAGTTACAAAGTTAGAATACTTTTACTCAATGTGTTGGGTAATTTTAAAGTCGATTGCAAAATACAGTGTTGCTGTACTACATCATATGATCAGGCTTATGCACACAGATTTATCACTTTTACCCACAAACATTTCAAGACTGTTAAATGTGTAATGTTATATAAACTAGTATATTAACACAGCTTGTAATTCAATTTTGCGCAATAGCCTATTCAAAGTTACATGAAATTTACATCA
Source organism: Periophthalmus magnuspinnatus (assembly GCF_009829125.3). Classification (NCBI taxonomy): domain Eukaryota; kingdom Metazoa; phylum Chordata; class Actinopteri; order Gobiiformes; family Gobiidae; genus Periophthalmus; species Periophthalmus magnuspinnatus. Next base: position 18,880,053 of record NC_047133.1, read on the forward strand.
GATACATGCAGGTTTATCTATACTCATCATTTGTATGTTTTTTTTAGTTTAAATTTAGGTCCCACTTGTCACCTGATACTGTAAAAGCAATCTGTGCCAAATAGGCCTACAGATACAGTACCCACGTTCCACCTCAAGAGGGCCCAACTGAGCTTCTGTTTAAAGTCACCTCTTGTGCACCATGTAATCTGAGTGTAGCCCCATAAACAGAGAGAAAAGCCCAGGTCTTAACCATACATCTGTTTATTTACATGACATAACATTACTTTAAAGCACACAGCCATTGAGCCAAACGGTCCGGTCGTATTAGTCCAATGCAATTCAAACTGTACACAACAATACGGCATGTTACATATTAAGATAGTATATACAAAAGTTTAAAATTGAGCACTTTTTAGACAACGTATTCACTCCAGAGGTGTTTTGTTGACAGTTGAAAGTTGTCATTAAATGCTGTTTGTAAAGAACAGGGCTGGAAACGTGTACCATATTGTTATAGGCAAGAAGAGGCTACCTGGTGGAGAGAGAGGAAAAAGCAGCAGACGGTAGTAGTGGCTAATGTGGAGAGTGCATAGACATGTCCTTGGCTAAATGTGTGCTTTTTACAGCCTCTAATATACAAGTAAATGTACAATATCTTTGGACTATGCACTATTAATAACAGAAATTGAGAACGAAAAACGAAAAAGAGTTTAAGATGGGCGATTCTGTGGTAAGTAAATGGGGTCAATGTTGGAGTAAAGAAACTTGAAATAACTTGTTACAAACTGTTATGAACGACGTGGTGATAAAATAGTTTTATGTTTTGTTTTATTGTGGCCAACTGAAGGAAAAAAAATAGATACATGCATTGCGGAGGGCATCTGATGTAAACCTTATGTCACATTTGTTTCACTTTGCTTATCACAGCACGCAAGCAAACTGGCACAAGTTTTGTTTTATGGACCTAAGAACTAAACATGGGTCTATAAACATGGTAAAAGGTCACGTTTTTATATCTTCAAGACACACACAGCGGGATTCGAACCAGAAACCTTCGGATACCCGGACGAACGCTGCACCAAATGAGCTACTACATCAATACATTTAAACAGTGTTCTCAGCCGATGCACTGCTGCTCCTGTAAACCCATTCAAATTCCAAACGCGCTAGCAAAAACGCACAGGATTAGATTAGCCAATTATAAGTTATAATTGGACCCCATTTACAAAACACAGAAATACCATAATGAGAACTGACCATGGCACTGCAGGACAAACACATTCAGAAATCAGGCACTTGGAGAAAAACCTTGAGGTAAGACATAACTTATTCATTTTGCTATAACTGAATTCCCGAAGAAGTCATGCAAGGAAAACCAACTTCTTCTTACTTTTCTAACTTCTAACTCAATGTTTTTGTGATGTTTTTTGGTTCCAAAGTCAATATAAAACGATAGAACTCTTGCTAATCTACTTGTTGTATTCACCGTAGCTAACGTACCGTATATTCCCAAGTTAGCAAGGATTTATTAAGATCCTGACCCAGTGGAAAATACTTAATAGTAAAACCTCTTGGTGATAAGTGTGTTGACAGATACAAGCCCTCAGAGGGAGAGGTGTAGAAAACATGTTGTTTGCGACAGATGGGAGGAGGGATAGTTTTTTGCACTGGACTGTGTTGGGAAAATGCTCCGGTTTGGTGGATCCGTGACTTTACAATGAAGTTTAAGTACAAAACTGTGCAATGTTTTAAACCAGGTGAGACTTTAAATAGAAGAACAATATGGTGTTTCAACTAGGAGTGTTTTTATAAACAGATGTATGAGACTTTAGCATTTTAAATACACTGGTTTTCTTGTTCAGTCATCAATCTTTTCCTCATACAGATTTATGCCAGCTGTCACTTTTGATTTCATTTGGTCTCGTTCAAAACAAACACTGTTACTTTAAATATTAATTTACGTAAAATAAACACTACAAACTTTTAAACGTTGCCATTTCACGCTAAAAACGGTCATGTTTCTTCAGACTTCTAAACTCTGACCCCCTGTATCTTGATTCAAATCTGATTCATTGCATAGCTCTGTTTTGTTGCCAGATGGGACGAGAATTTATCAGTAAAAAGTTTGTTTATCTAGCTCAAAGTGTCTTTAACATTGCGGCAAAGGCTCACCAACTGCTTCTGATGTTAACAATTTCTCTGCAACCGTTTTTATATACGAGCTTTTGAAGACTTGGTTTTAAATGGTCAATTACTATGGCAACGGTCTTACTCATCACTGGTGGTTTTCAGATTGTAGATTGTGATGACGTCATAGTCTCAGAGCCTCTCTATTATAATTACATTGTACTTTGCAGTGAAATATCCAAAAGATAAATTCACAAATGTTGAACCTGATCATTTCCGTTAGCGACTAGCAACTCCAAAAACCTACATTTTAACAGTATTCATTTTAGCTTCCCCTCATCTGTCTTAAATATGATTGGTCTATAGAGAGTTGTGATGTTGTTGAAACACAGCACTTCCATGTAAACCTGTCTAACATTGCGCAGTAAAGTACACTTGTCCAGTGCATTTAGGATCTGTAAAAATCTATAGCGACGTTTTTGAGTGACCCCATGAGTGACGAGGGCTTAAGCTGCCGTAGAACTGGACACCTCTTTTGCCTGATTACACTTTGCTACATGTAAAGACCAAACTGTGCAGGTGAACGTGATCTGCACCGCGTTCCAAACCAAAGGCCATCTATAGGAATAAGGTCGGGTGTGTTTCCTTGTTCAGGTGATCACAATATTTTTTTTTTTACTTTAATACAAAATATATAATATTTATATAGATCGAATATAAAATCAACATAATAAAATATATTAAAAGGAAACATTTCAAGTAACGCCTTGAAAGAAATGACTGTGCACTGGAACGCACTTTTGTAAACCATAGAAAACAAACTAAAAAAGTTAAAACAAAATTACATATTTTTTATATTTACACGGTTAACTTAACAAGGCTTTGTACAAATGTTACAAAACACACATATTTTAAAGCACAAACATATTATATTAACACGTACACACAGTAAGTTGTAATAGAGTTGTTACAGTGGTCCAATTCGGCGGATTACAGGAAGACCCAATAAGAAAAATCAGTTCTGGCCCCAAAACTGAATTCCCTATTGAAATGCATTAAAATCCATTTGACTGGTTTTATAGCTTGCCATAGTTGTATTATTTGGCTATTTCGGTTTATCTGTCTTTGCACCGCATTGTGTAGAAGAAGCACCATGGTCCCAAGCAACAGCAAACAGGCCAGTTCTTGCCTCTTGTCTGGTCACTTGATAAGAAAAACCATACAAAAATGAACATGCCCTGGTCCAAATTCACAAATGAATTCTTGGCTGTTAAAAAGTGTAACAAAGTTTGTATTAAAAAGCGCACACATTGGGAAATAAAGCTTTGGCAACACTGAGGCGCCTCGTGTAATGCAAACGAGGCCTCGGAAACACAAACAAAGAAACAGGACGCTGCAAAAATGAATTACAAATGAATTGACACTGACCACAACTGAGCTGGTGTTCTGCCAAGTTCTGCCCCCCTGTTGAAATCACAAAATGTCGACTCTCCCATTGGTGCTTTGGCTACATCATAGATTATATTAATATGTATCTGGGTATCGTAAAATGGGCTATGACAGGGTTTCTCAAACTGTGGTACTGGCGGTATGCGGGCTGCTTCTTGTGGTGCAGTTGTGTTTGTTTGATTTAGAGTCAAGTTTGTTCAGATTTTTGTCCTTCTTTGAGTTCTTCCTGGTTCAGAACTACTGAAATCATGCTGTAGTTATATTTTTAGATCTGATTTAGACCAGTGGTGGAACGTAACAAAGTAGAAGTAGTAAAGTACGGCACTAAGTATACATTTTAGGTATTTGTACTTGACTTTTTACTTTCATTTCACTACATTTGAGAGCAGGTATCTGTACTTTCTACTCCACTACATTTTTTAAACAGGACTGAAAAGTAAAAGTATTTTTTATTATTGTCTGTCTGATTTCTAACATGTTCGTAGTTTGAGCAAACAAAATATACCAAATAAAACCTCAGTTGTTTCTGTTGAACAAACTCTTTATCAAAATCACTACATTCAAAGCTTCATAAGACCTCAAAATATGTGCGAAATACTTTTATTTTTTACTCTTAGTACATTTTTAAACAGATACTTTAATACTTTTACTTTAGTAGATTTTTTCATCCAGTATCTGTACTTTTATTTAAGGAACAAAACTGAGTACTTCTTCCTCCACTGGGTCTTAGGTTAGATCTGGATTTACACCTTTTACAGAAAATAACTTTTACTACATTCTGGTGGGATTTGGTGAGAAACGTTTAAAAAATCAGGCTAATGGAAGGAAGGGCATACACTTTGAACGTGCCTTAAGAAGTACTTGTATTTTTGTATTTTAAGTGTTTGTTTCATCTCTGCTTTAGCCTGGGATTATGTGTGGTTACAATTCAACTTTGTAATCCAAAAATGGTCATTTAAAAGCCACATATTAACTCGATTTTTGGACAAAACTGATGTACTGATGTAATATTTTTAAAACCCCTTACACATTTGAGTTGAATAGAAATGTATCAGTAGCTAAATAGTGGTATAATTTTATGTTTCATATGAAGTTCTGGGGGGAGGGCAGATTTTGACATAACCGCAGCTTACAGACCTGCGGAACCAGCTTCATAGTCGTAAAGCCGGACCGTCCCGACTCCCTCTCATAGATACTGGTGAAACCTTGAGGTGGGCGTTTGCCTCGGCCCCTGCCCCCCCACGTCTGTGTCCTGGCTCAGTCGCTGCGTTTTGACCTGGTTTGGATTAATGGGAGAAAGGGGGAAATCGTTAACCAGCGGGGGTCTTCGGTCTGGATTTTCTGTCGGAGATGCCACCACCGTGTGCCTCCTCCACGCCCTCCTCTTGCGCCTCGTCTCAGGGGACAGCGGCTTCCTCATCCCCACACTGCGGAGGTCGTCTGCGGACCCCATCAAGCGAGCGCGCACTTGTTCGGCTAAAGATCGTCCCCCGTTTGGACCTTTTGGAGTGAAGGAGGTAGCTTCCACGGGGGCTACGGCCGGTTTAGGTCTAGCTAATCGTAAACTTTCCTGGCTACTTGCAGACGACGGGTTGGTTCTAGATGTATCCCGTCTCACTCGACCCTCTGAGCTGTCGCTGCCTGGTACCTCTATCAAATCTAAGGACTTGGCTTTCACTTTCTCCCCTTTCAACTTCTTGCGAGCCAAAGTGTCACACTGTATGAGTTTATGGGAGTTAAAAGAAGGCCGGGAGTGCAGTTTATGAGCTGTTGATGATGAAGAAAATGACGAAGATGATGGTGTAGTTGACCGCGCCCCTCCATCGCCCCTCTCTCCCAAATCAGACGTAAGTGGAGCTAGCAAACTGGTAGACGCCACAACAGGCTGCTTGTATTGCGTATACAGAAAGCTACGTGGTGCGGTAGGTGTTTGAGGATTAGCTTGGTCGTTTTGTTTTTTCTCTGGCCTTTCTTGAGTGAGTGAGCGCGACGCAAAACCGCTTTCATTGTCCGTTTCGCTGACCAGTTCACTGTGCTCGTCGTCGGCGTCTTCGCCCCGCCCCTCCGAGCCTAAACTCCGCCCCAAAGTCGACAGAGTGGAGTACCCCGACACAATAGAGCGTGCGTCGTCTACAGCTCTCCAATGAGTCTCTTTAACTTGCGTGTCTACCTCCTCGTGCGTCTCTACTCCCTCTACTTCCTCCTTAACAAGCCCCGCCTCCTTTTCTTCGGATTTCGCAACCGCTTCCTCTTCCTCCCCGACATCGTCGTCATCCTCGTCGATTTCCCCTTCAGCACAAGGAGCCACTGTTGGCGATTCTCCGTCTTCCTCTGCTTCCTCCTCCTCTTCCTCTGTCCCCATATGGCCCGCTCTGATTGGCTCGTGCTCGGAGTCGTCGTCCGTGCTACTGCCCACCCGGCGTCCGTTGTGGCGTTTGCGGCGTTTGCGGCCAGTGACGGCCGACATGATGGACAGGGTCAGGCTGGCGGTGAGATCCTTCTTTGACCCCCATGACCCCTGGAAAAAAACAAAACACAACATCAAGTTAAACCAAACTCAAAATGATGAGAAATTGGGACTGTTGCCATAGCGATTAACTATTTAAACAAGTATTATGGTCATGGTAAATTTTTATAGAGCACTTTTCTACCTTCAAGACACTCAAAACACTTCACATCAAGGAACCACTCACCCATTCACACACACATTCATACACCACAGGCGCGGTGGGTTAAGTGTCTTGCCTAAGGACTCAACGACAGCATTCATCTGTGGCAGCTGGAATCACACCGCCAACCTGTGGGTCAGTGGATATGACCACTCAACCAATTATGTTTTTTTTTTTTTCTTGTCTTGATTGCACTGGCTTTTCTAACCCTCAAACGACACTGTCGCTTTGTAACTTCACTTCAAACATTTTCTTTGTAAATATGTTTGTCTCTGATTTGTGGAGCGACCACGAGTCACCAGAAAGGTGCCCAATTCACAAAATTCTTCTTCTTCTTCTTCTTCTTCTCCTTCTCTTCTTATTTTCTTCTCTTATTTTTCTTCTTCTCTTCTTCGCCTATTTTCTTCTTCTCTTCTTATTTTAGTTCTTTTCTTTCTCCCTCTTTTTCTTCTTGTTCTTCTTCTTCTTCTTCTTCTTCTTCTTATTAAGTCAGTATATATTTTGGGGGTTTAGATAAATGCTGCTATTCTTTATGTAATATCACTTTCTACACAGAAAACTAACCACAAAAGAACTATTACGTCTGAAACCTGCTTAACCCTGTAATTACGACGTCAACAAATGAAACAGAATGTGATTCATGGATTAGTTCTGTTTTGTAAAGCAAAAAAAAAAAAAACAGCTCTTAAATCTAATTGCAATTAATTTCAATCATTATATATTTTCTCCAATTGTTTTCCCCTATTTACAGTCTATAGACAATGGGGACAACCAGAATGTGTGTGTTTTGGTGTGAATAGATAGATGTGTATAACTGGATAAGAACAGTTGGTCTTTACCTTTGATTTCGCTGAGTCACTGTTGGTTGAGTCTACGGGGAAAAGGTAAAAAAACATGAGATGAGTGCCACAGACCTTAGACATAATAGGCCTGTAGGGGGCAGTGGTGGCAGAGGACACAGGGGTAGAGTCACTGGATCATCAGTTTTTGAAGGACAAACTCTGCTGGAAAAACTGCACCACTGCTCTCTATGGAAGCACCGCCTTAGCTCACAAGTTAATCAGACATTTTATACAGGTACTCCATTTTGATACTAAGGAATAGACTCGATACTCAATACCGATACTAATACCACTCTTTCTTTAGACAATAGAATGTGATTTTCAGCATTAAATGGTTGTAGTTTCTTTTATATTCCCATGTGGCGTATACGACTCTATGCGTCTTATACTTGTTCTGATGCAGCTCAAGATCATTCTAAAGATATTCAGGAAAGTTTAGCATCTGATTTCCGATACTTTTAACTACGTCAGTCCATAGAGTCCAATGCAGTTTGGTTGGTATAAAAATCAGCCTTTATACTTTGTTTTCCGTAAAATTTTAAGTTTTCAATCGTCCCCCGTGTCCTTCAACCACGACTGACCCCATCTTTAAAAACATCAGAAGTAACTTAATATTTGGGTATAGGAAAATGTATTATGAAAACCACAACACATCACCAAAACACTGATATCAACACAGATCAGTGAAGCACAACAGAGACACAAAAACAGAGGAAGAGAAGAAGAGAAACATTTGGGAAAAGAAACACAAACCAATCAAGTGCAGTGCTAAAGCCAGTCTGCAGCATTGTGTACGGTGTGATCTGTGAATATGCATGAAAGTATATGGAGCACAGGGAGTAGCAGTGTCCAAAGTTGTTTCTGATGGACAAAAGCTATAAATTCGTTGTGGTTTAAATATTCACCTTTGTAACTGGGGCTGTCTTTGGATTGAACTTTGACTACTACGGGCTTGTCATATGCAGTGGTGGAAGGTAACAAAGTAAAAAGTACTGGTCTTAGAAGTCTTAGTAGAAATTTTCAGTAGCTGTACTTTGCGTAAATAAATTTCACAGTGGATACTTTTTACTTTTACTTCACTACATTTGAGAGCAGTATTTGTACTTTCTACAGTACTACATTTTTGAACTGAACTGAAAAGTAAAAGTATTTTTTATATGATTTGAGGAGTTATTTTGACCATGTTTGTGGTAGCATCCTGACTAAAGGTTTCGAGTTCAAGCTTCAGCTTTGAGCAAAACAAAAATAAATACACAAAACTCATAATAAAAATGAGGAAATGGATTTGTATTGTTACAGTGAGGCTAAAAATATGTATAATTTTAAATCTATATCACTACATTTAACACTTTAACGAACGAACAATATTTTTATTTTTTACTCTTAAAGTGCATTTTTAAACTTGCACATAAATACTTTTACTTAAGTAGATTTTTTCATGTGATACTTTTACTTGAGTAAATTTTCACCTCTGTATCTGTACTTTTACTTAAGTAACAAAACTGAGAACTTCTTCCACCACTGGTCATATGTCGCAAAAGGATCAGACAACATCATTTATAAACAGGCCCTAATCGCGAGACTTTGATTAAATATATTCAAATTTCACTTTCATTTTAGTTTGTAGTTTGACCAGTTAGTTAGTTGCACTCCTATATACAGAGCTTGAACTTGCTAGCTAGTATTTTATCATGGTGTTGTCACAGGCTCATTCAAGATATGGTAAAAGGTCACATTTTTATATCGTGCTTTTCCACCTTCAAGGCACTCAAACCACTTTACACCAGGGTGCGACATGGGTTGTGTCTTGCCCAAGGACACAGCAACAGTAGATCTGACCACTCAACCAATGATGTTTATGTCGAGAGCGGGATTTGAACCACCAACCTTCGGATCAGCGGACAAACACTCACCCTCATATCTCTACATAAAATCATCTACATAAAAAATTTAAACTACTTCTAATACTGCCACTACTGTTGTGTTTACTGAATGAAAAGTAGTGTCAGGAAAGTATATTTGAAGTTGAAATAGTTTGAGTCTCATAATCGATCGGTACGCACAGTCTGTATTATGTGGTTAGTCCAATTTTCGATGAGTCAGCGGAGCAACTGCCACTGTACAACATAACCTACTTTCTATGACATTTTAATTAGAGAAACCACTTCCTGTTTTTGTTCCATAATCACTGTTATGTAGTTAGTATCAGAGTTTGTGTTAGTATTTCACAATGGCCTATTTATAGCTCAGGGTTAGGATGCTAAACTAACTTGTATTTAATTTGTAATGTGGCATAACTGTGGCGTAGCTGTTACAATAGTGAGTCGCTAAAGGGTTGAGTTTTTCTTGCTCCCTTTTACTTATTTACTTTATAACAGTGTTTTGAGTATGTATTTTTAAATGAGTAAATGAAATAAAAAGAGATATGTTTTTGCACTAGCCCAGCCCCTAACTTATTCATATTTCATTTTGTCAGACTTGGTTATTGTTACTAAATTAAATAAAAATAAAAATACAATATAAAATAAATAAATAAAAATAAAAATAAAATAAATCCACAATAAATAAATAAATAAAATACAAATAAATAAATACAGCATTGCCATTGGCTATCAGAAACAGCTGAGTTGATAATCAAATAAAAATTCAAAATAAAATAAAATAATTAAATAAACATAAATAAATAAAATCAAAATTAAAATAAATACATAAAAATAAATAAATACAGCATTGCCATTTGCCATCAGAAACAGCCCCATGTTGATCCTATTGAAAGCATTTGTTGAATGAGATTTGGCAACATTGTGTGATATGACCCTCGATATAAACCAGTGAATAATCTCTCAGTGACAGACAAGTGAGCAGAGATTTAGAGACGCACTGTGTAACGTTTTTGTTGGCCTGGTTGTCGTCATGAAAATGTTATTGCTTTGCCTGTTCCACATCACCACATTAAACCTTTCCATCTCCTCTTTGTATTTTTAGCACCAAAACCAACTCTGATTGAATAAATGCAAGATAGATATGTTTAATGCTATACTGTGGAACATTTCAGGCAAAGCAATAACATCCATGGAGAGAAGTAGGTGGAAGTTGCATAGTACACTTTAAAATGAGTTTTATTAGGATCAAAACAAGACTGTAGATTTACATGTTACAGTACAGGGGCCTGTCGGACATGGAGAGGGACACACCATCACCAAAATGGACTTCCTGATTCACCTGTGTTGCTAAGGTTACAGGGAACATCTTTGAAGTTATTGGTCCAGGAAGAACAGTCGCTTTTTTATGATGGATCTAGTCAGTTACTCATATTTTATTTGTTGTTATATAGGCCGTTAAAATACCACATTTGCAATTCAATTTTAACTGGTGTACTAACAGGATTTTTATAACAGATTTTATCAGCGTAAGCATCATTCAGTGTGTGCAAGCTATTAAGACGTTCTTGTGTAAACATATCTAACAAAACTAGTATACTAGCATTACTAATTTAAGTAATAGTACAGATACCGGAGCAAACAAATCCTCAAGTAAAAGTATCACCTGAAAAAAATGTAAGTATTAAAGTACCCATGTTAAAATGTACTTAAAGAGTAAAAAGTAAAAGTATTTTTGCACAGATTTTGAGGTCTATTAAATATTCAAATATAGTAATTTTGATCAACTAGAGCTGTTTTTATTTGGTTATTTTGTTTGCTCAAACTATTAACCTGATAAAAATAAATACTCAGCCTTGTCAGTGGGTTTCTAACTGACATATTTGAGGTTGAGTAAAAGTACAGTACCTGCTCTCAAATGTGGTGAAGTTAAAATGTATTTAAGTAAAGTACAGATACTAAAACGTAATACACATACTAAAACATAGTACTTTACTAGCTTTATTTTGTTATGTTCCACCGTTGAAAACTAGTTAACGCAACTATGGAGAGATCAATGACCTAACCTTAACTAACATATATTTTTTCAATTACTGTAGTATCTGAATTAGAAATTGCGATACTTCTACATATATTAGAGGCCTTTTTCCTTAAGGCACAGGCTGATGACATCATAATAGTGCGACTGTATCTTTACCTGACACAGTTCATTAAATAGAAAGATGTTCTTGTAACGTCAGTGGCACACATAAACCAGTTCACCACAATGATATAAACAAGCTTCTATCTCTCCTCCAGACACTTTACAACAGGATGCATCGAGAGGGGCTTAGCACACAGACACAGACATAAGACACAGACACAGGCCAGGGGAGTCCCCATCCTACCGCTGCGGCTGCTCCACTGGCTCAGCTGAAGAGAAGGAACGCAAGAAACGCACAGGAAAAGTGAAAGATGAGCAACGTCCAGCAGGAAAAGAGAGGTCAGCAAAGAAAGAAAGAGAGAGAAAGAAAGAGAGAGAGAGAGAGAACAGTGTACACAGGTATCGGCCAGAGCTTGACATAAATTGTTTGCACTGCTTGCTCATAGGCCACTGCAGCTGGTTAAAGTGATGTAACTGTCTGTAATTATGAGGGTGGTATGATTATAATGGCGCTGTGTGGTAGGCAATACTTGGTAAGAAAATATACACGTCTGGTTAGGGATATAGTGATCAAATCTTACTGTATTATTTTGAGACTAGAGGCTTATAGAAGTGTATAAATGCAACTTATTTTCTTTTAAAGGTCTTATATTACACAAAATTGACTCTGGTGAGCTCTAAGACATGTTAGAATATTGTTACCTTGTCGAAAACATACCTAGAGTTGTGTTTTGTTTCATTCACACATGTTTGAGTAACACTACATCTCAAAGCTCAAAATGCTCTGTTCCACCTTGTGATGTCATGAAGTGATAGTTTTCAAGTTAACAGCTCCTTTTACCTTTTGTTCAGTAGAGATTGGCAATTCCAGGTCTGAAATCATCCAAATGATTCTAGTGAAGGTGTATGGAGTTTAAAAACACAGTGGAGCACTTCCTGTATTACCAAATGACATTGCAAGGTGGAACAGAGTGTTTTCTGTTTGAGAGAAGAACTCAGCCTAAATCTGCAGGGTTTGTGTGTTAAACATGTGAATGAAACAAAACACAACTCCAGGTCTGTTTGTGATGAGGAAACAACATTATAACATAGATCAGAAAATAGCGTAACAGCCCTTTAAGATGCCCCAACAAGCATTTAGTGTCAATATTAAAGTAATAAACCATTAAAATATTGTTTAATGTGACATTTCTTCATATAGGCGGTACTGAAATGGAGCAAAGGATCATGGTCTATGTAGTTCCCTCAGTTTTTTTTGCTGCCGCCTAAACAAAGAAATGCTTATGATTCAATTTGTAACAGACCATGATATTAGTTCGTAGAACAGATTTTTTTAATTTTTTATTTTTTTGACTGTAATAAAGCAATGTCAAAACCATAGACTGTATACATAAATGGACATAGCTAACCTGCTCGCCGTCGTGCTCCAAATAAGAAGTGAGCATGAGTGCACTTTTGACTGCATCGACTTTACATGGAAAAACTGGCCCCTCTCTCGCTGCTGTCAGACTCGTCATTTTGGTCTTAAATTGTTCATATTAACCTGCTCTACATGATCCTTTTGTTTTTTATTCCGCTAATTTCGTCTGTAATTCAAAATATGAACATTAATAACAGACAAATCAGACACCTTCTTTCCCTGAGGTGAATCCCTCTAGCGTTAATGAGAGGTTTGATTGACAACGTTGCTGCTAAACCTGTTTAACCTGCTAAAACAGCCTCGCTCCGGATTGGCTCTTTGGTTGCTATGATAGAAATATGGAACTCGAACGCTGTGGGTGACGTCGCACTCACTTAGTCCACTTCTTTATACAGTCTGTGGTTAAAACTGATTCTCTGGACAGGGACAGAATCTGAAAATATGAGAGAGTGGGAGGAGGAGGGGCTAGTGGGACTGAATAAACAGCATTTGGCTTGTTGGCTCGTGTTTACGTCAAGCTCTGGTAAAGTCTATCAAACGCAAAACACTGCAACTACAGATAGACTACTGCTACAAGACTAATTCATGTGTCATGCTGCGTTCCAGTTCAGTCGGAAAGTAGGGAATTCTGGCCTTAAACTGGGACACTGCCCAAATTAAAGTCAAAGTGTCATCTCTGACTTCAAGGTGAAATACAACTTTTCTGGTAAACCTAAACAGCTCTTTAACTACTGCTGAATGAATAAACAAACACCCAATACCGTTTGTGTATTTGAAATGTACTGATGGAGTTTACTTATTTTGGTTTATGGTTCTAGATAATGGTTCATTTTATCATGTTTGTCCATTTACATGCACTGTCCAAACCAAACAAACAAACAAATAAATAAATAAAATGAGTACAGGAATAGACGGCAGAATCTGTAATGTAGCAGTACCAGTTATTGGAAAAAACACATCAATTACTCTGATTAAAAAATGTTAATATTTTGAATTCAAGCCATTTTCTGCATATTAATATTCCTATGTTTGTGTAGGTATTCGCCTATACTATTATTCACTTTTTATCAAAGCTATCAACTGAATTTCCTACTTTCCTACACCCACTGAACGCAGCTTTAGCCTTTGAAGTGCCAATATCACTGATGTCAATGCCACTGGACAGTTTGTATTATTGTTCAAAAGTAGAAATAAGTGCTGTGCCCACCTGAGGCCTCTCCGAGCAGCCCCGTGCGGCCGATATTTGAAAGCAGATGGTCGATATTTGGAGCCGGCTGCACGTCCTCTGTGTCGACTGGGGTCTGGAAACAGGGAGCAAATTGAAAAGATATTTATTTAACAAGAACACACTCGGAAGGTATTTGTAAATAGTCACATTTTTATATAGCAATTTTTCACTCGATGCACATCAAGGAACCACTCACACGCACATTCATACTGTATTATATAGTATTGTCCTATAGAATGTTGTTGTGTCATCTGAAACCCAGTAATACAATGCACAACAGGTTGAGATGGTAACATGATTTCCAGACAGCTGAGATTTAAAGATCGAGGATATTTGCTGTTCTCAAGGCTAAAATTTGAGTTCAAAACAAATACTGACTCATTTCTTCTTGAACAAAACCACTAAAACCACTCAAATTCAATTTCGCAAATATTTCCAGGAGAATGATGTAAAAAATGACTTTTCAAATGTATAAAAAAATGGGTTATGGGGTTTATTACAGTCCCGTTTTGAGGACTTTTCACAGTTCAAAGACATCAGATTTTCCATTCATTTTTCATTATTAAATTTATATCAACCTAAAATAATAAAAGGCAAAAATGTGACATAATATTCAGGTCAACATTTAATTTATTTATTTATCTATCACTAAAATGTTGGTTCATATAGCAAAAGTAACTAGGAGATTTTGAATAATCCATTTAAAACAAAAACAAAATTTATTCCAGCTAATTTAAAACTAAGTAGAATATGGAAAACAACATCATCATTAGAGACGGGGAAGAGGTGGCAAATCGTGTTCATATTTTTTGGACTTGTCCCTCATTACAGAATTATTAAATAAATGTGCAGACGAGGTATTTAATGCTGACCTCTCTTATACTTTTGTATTGTCCTATTTGGGTAAACTTGATGCTAATTGTAAAAAGAACTTGAACACCAGGATGTTTAAGATTATGTTGTTAGAGGGGGGGAAATGGTTAAGGGCAGAGGCATCAAAAATGGAAAACTAGGTTGATGTGGTTCACGACATTTATATTATGGAGAAACGGACTTGTAGTGTAAGATTAGAAACAGAGAAATTTGAGAATATATGGAAAGACTGGCTGGAATTTGTAAAACCAAAAAGATCTGATTTTATTTAAGTGACGTTTTCCCCATGTTTTTTGTTCTGCTACTTAGTTATGTTATTGTTCATTTTACTTTCTTTAAAAAGGTAAATGGTAAATGTATTTTTATAAAGAGCTTTTCCAACTTCAAGACACTCAAACTACTTTACATCAAGGAAACACTCACTCATTCACACACACATTCATACACCAGTGTACACAGACACTGGAGGCGAGGTGGGTTAAGTGTGTTGCCCAAGGACACAACAACAGCATTAATCTGTAGGAGCTGGAATTGCACCGCCAACCTGTGGGTCAGTGGATCTAAGCACTCTACCAATGATGTTTATGACAGGAGTGGGATTCGAACCGTTTAAAAAAATTTATAAAACAAAATAAAAAGACACTTGGGATCGTACCTTTTCGTCCTTGTCATTCTCTTCATCGAAAAACCACAGGCACTGCCAAATCAGACACAGGTCAAGTAAATATTGTGTGTTATTATGGGAGGATTAAACCTGTGTGTATCTCTCACATGTTGTATCAGGGTCTCCACGATCTTGTATCGGTCAGGCATGTGCGTGACCATGTCTTTCATGTTGTCCTCGGATGTTCTCACCAAAGTGGGACCAAAGACCAGCGCCAGGTTTCGAGGCTCCATCTAAAAGCAGACAGGAAAGTAATTCAATTAAACAGACTAGAATACTGTTACACTTTAAACTAACTCTGTTCTGAGCTGGGTGATATGTACAGCGCAATTTCTTACACAAAGTAATTCAAAGTGCTTTACAGAATAAGAAACACAGTAAAATCACAATACAACAAATGAAAACATAAATAATCATCATGAAATGAACACTAAAAGAGAAAAGTGCAGAATAAAACCCTTTCAATCAAATGCACAGCTAAACAGAACCATTGGAGTCTGGATTTAAACATTGTCAAAGTAGAGGCCTGTCTCACATCTTCAGGAAGACTGTTCCAGGTTTTAGCTGCAGAAAACTGTTTAGTCCTGGTTTAGTCCTGGTTTAGTCCTGATTTAGTCCTGGTTTAGTCCTCAGAGTGTGAGATGGTTCATGTGGCTCTAACATGTGGGAGATGTTCTTTGGTGCTGGTCCATGGAGAGACTTGTCACAAGCAGAGCTGCTTTAAAGTCTCTTCTCAGAGTGCAGAGACCTGAGCACAGGACACATGTGTGAAGTACTTGCTGGTTCTAGTCAGGACCCAAGCAGCAGTGTTCTGGATGTACTGTTCTGTCTTAAGGCTCGTTTGGAGAGGCCAGTGAGCAGGACGTTACAGTAGTCTAACCTACTGGAGACAAATGCATGAGTAAGTCTCTCCAAGTCTGGTTTAGACAGTTTACCTTTGATTTTTATTATATTTTTTAGAGGCCAAACCTCCTTATCAAAGCCTGATCTCATCAGATCTCAGAAGTTAAGAAGGGCTGGGCCTGGTTAGTACTTGGATGGGAGGCCGCTATTAATATAATAGGTTCCTTGGTGGGGCGCCAAAACTGCTGTGTTCTTGAGCAAGTCACTTCGCCCTAGTATGAAAGTCGTGTGTGCGTGCAGATTACAGTTCAAGTTTTTGCGTGACACTGCAAGAGACCAGATATCAATCAAAACTAAAACTAGATACTCATTTGAACAAGTATCAAAACTGAACTAAAATACTTTTTTCGTCTTTAGGGTTATGTTTTTTTTGTTTGTTGTTTTTTTCAACTCAAGTATAATATTTTTCATTTTCCTAAAAGATATATATTTAAAAAAAAAAAAAAGTTAATGAAATCAAATACTGCATATAGTCATATATTCAAAGACAAAGTTCTTGAGGGTTGCAGTTACACAAACCAAAGATTTTAACAGGGGATGCCAGCCAATTTCCCTTGTCTCAGTAAAAGAGTGATATGGTCTTATATTTTTGTTTTGATAATTTTTGTGTAAAGTTGTATCTGTGTTTTAAAATATCTTGTTTCTTGTACTTTATTTCTGTTTTCTGTATGTGCAAAGTAAATTTTGCACATACATTGGAGTTAGTGGTCTTGTGGGTTTTAAGAAAAGCACTGCATACATAGAGATCCTCACTGTTATTTTAAATGAAAAACAAACCTTATTCTTATCTGAATGATCTGCCACTGTCTTCAAGTGCATAACCAGGAACTTCAGTGTGTGGTAGTAATGATCAGGGAGGTCTCGTATCTGCAAAACAAGGAGTAAAACCAGTTAAATCTGCTCAAAATACTTAAAAATTTAAAGCCCGTTGATTATCTCCAGAATAGTATTGAAAGGGCCAAGATTACACTATTTTCTGATCTATGTTATAATGTTGTTTTCTCCTCACAAACAGATCTGGAGTTGTGTTTTGTTTCATTCACACATGTTTAAAACACAAACCCTGCATATTTAAGTTGAACTCTTATCTCAAACGGAAAACAATGTGCCCCACCCAGGAAGTGCTCAACTGTGTTTTTAAACTACATACACCTTCACTAGAATCATTTGGATGATTTCAGCCCTGGAATTGCCACCACTTTATGACATCACAAGGTGAAATAGAGCATTTTGAGCTTTGGAGATGTAGACAGAAGAGGTAACAACATTATAACATGGCATAAAGTTCACAAGAGTCAATTTTTTGTAATACAGGACCTTTAAATAGTCATAATACGCACTAGTTTCTTCATAGTTTTGAGTCGGTCTGATGCATTCTCTGTCCGATTGGCGTCTATGAAATCGTTGTAATGGTCTGCAGAGATAAACACAAAAATATTCAAAAACAAATTCCTAGACCTGTGCTAGAAATAACTTGTTGAAACTTGTTTGGTGCTAACCGTTGGTGAAGAGTGGCTCTGGGAGTTTTCTAAAGAAGGATTTGAGTAAACTGCTGACGACATTGAGGTCCTGCCATTTCTGTAAAGGTCATAAACAAAACAAACAGCCTGGTGAAAAACTGGATCTTAAAGACACTATGAACAAAGACAGGAGTAGACCCATGGAATTAATGTACGAGAATAGACAAAACATTTAAAATACACATATGATACATACATTGAAAAATGTTGAACTACCACTGAATGTGTTTCTGTCAATAGTAAGAGCTTTGAAAGGTTGATGAAACAGACCTAACTCTAACCCCCCTAACCCTCTAACCTTAACCAATCCCTTTTCCCTCTTTTTCAATAAACACTAACTAGTAGACTACTAAAATCATCATTATTTGCAGCCTTAATCTCAAGTATCTCAAAATATCACAAAATCATTTAAATCACCTTTATTGAAAAAAGATATATATATTTATTCAAATGCTCTTACTCTCTCTCACTTTGAACAATGTGTTTTTAGGTTTTACAGACTGGACTTCGACATTAGAACAGGCAACCCAAATGAGGCTCAATTTGCTTTCTTATTCCATAATCGTCTTGACAACCAAAACATCAAATTATAACATGTAACACAATACATTATAGTTGTTAGCAGTAAAAAATATATTTGATTTGAACATGTTTACCTCTGAGACACAGTTTATGACATTTAAAATCAAAATCTTAGGTTGTATTGTTATTGTTATGTTCATGTGAATTGTTCCTACATCATGCTCTATAATGTCTATCTACTGGCTGATTTACCTCCTCTGTGGGGTTGATGTCCACTCCTTTGTTGAGCTGGTCCTGGAGCAGAGACACCATGGCATTGTTCCCGGGGACTCTGTAAATCCCAGTGTACTCCAGCCCCATCTCCTCCACCAGACCACAGCAGATCTCCACTATCATCGGGATAAACTGGGACAAAAGGATAAAAGTCTTTTAGGGGATGTTCACAATTGCTTGGCCTTATTGGGTCCTAATCTGAGCCTGGTTCAATCCTGACGTGGTCTTAGGTTGTTCCTGGATGGAGTATGGAGTATGCGTGGGTTTCAGGATCCTGTTATATTCAACATTTTGAGGAGTTATTCGAAACATATAATATCTGCTTGTTGTTAATCGCTATGGAAACGGTCCTAATTTTTCATTATTCATATACAACTGACTTTCGATGTTCTCTACCTTTTAAATATAGTTTGTCCTTCCCACAAGGACAAGAACTGATCTAAGATCTAAAATAGGTCAAAGTCTAAGCCAGGTCTAAGGTTTGCTTGTAAACTAAACTAAGAATAAGGTAGGGCTAAACCAGGTTGATACTAGAACTAAACCAGATCCAAAACTAGGACTAAGTCAGAACTAAACCAGATCCAAAACTAGGACTAAGTCAGAACTAAACCAGGTCCAAAACTAGGACTAAGTCAGGTCTAAAGTACGACTAAGTCAGGACTAAACCAGGTCTAAAACTAGGGCTTAATCAGGTTTAAACTATAACTCAGTCAGGACTAAGCCAGGTCTAAACTAGGACAAAATTCTGTCTAAACTAAAACTAAGTGAGATTTTAACTAACATAGGCTAATCAAAACCAGGGTAAGAATCTAGATGAGGAATAGAATTTGCTTTAAACTTGCCCTAAACTTCCATATTAACAAGTCCAAGTCTGTTCCACATTGTGAGGTCTCTACCACACTCTAACCCTAACACTCAAGCTAACCCTCTGGTGTTTTGGTATAGTACTAACACTCACACTAACCCTCTGGTGTTTTGGTATAGTACTAATACTCACACTAACCCTCTGGTGTTTTGGTATAGTACTAACACTCACACTAACCCTCTGGTGTTTTGGTATAGTACTAATACTCACCTTGTTGTTGGCACCTGGCTGACAGTCCTCCAACCTCACTCCAAAGGCTTTAGGTCCGGCCTTCTTTGATTTTTTGATGATATTGATTCCCCATGGAGATTTGGGCGGGCTGCTCTCCTCTGCAGACCAATACATGCTTAGTTTACAACAATGTATTCAAACTCATAATCCTTAAGAAATCTCTAAAAGAGTCCTCTTAGCATGATCAGAAACACATACTGTCATGGCCTTAGAAGCAATATTTTAATCCAGTCAAAGTGGTGATGGCAGTAGCAGCGATGGTAGTATCAGTAGCAGTAGTAGTAGTAGGAGAAGAAGTAGTAGTAGTAGTAGTAGCAGCAGTAGCAGTAGTAATTGTTGTAGTAGGCTAATAGCACCACCATAGAAAACTTTATGAAATTTGATAATATATTGTAAGTGCAGGACGTTTGTACTTAAATTAGGAGTAGCAGAAACACTAGTACTAGTAGTAGTAGTAGAAGTAGGTTGCTAGTTTTAAGCTGTATTTAAATTTGCCCAAATTCTTTGGACTTCATATTCAGTGGAAAAGTGAGTGTCATGTTTATAAACTTGTCAAAAACTGAACTGGATTGAGAATGAACCAAAAATAAAATGAAACCAGCTGTTGTGTTGTGGAAGTCCCTGCTGCTGTCATGACTCATGGCTCTGGAAAATTTCTTTCAAAATAATAAGTGTTTCCAAGTAATACCACATTTTTATTACAAAGAGAACATGAACGAAATACCACCCCCCCACACACACTTCAGTCATAGAGAAGCAGTTTTCTTCCACTAACCTTTGCCTTCTGGTTTTGGTGAGCGTGGGGCACTGGCTGCAGTTTCACTTTTGGTTGAGAGGAAATTTGGCTTCATTCGGTGCAAACGCGGAGAGGAATCGGGCTTAACACCAGTCGGACTGTAGGGGGAGACAGAGAGGTAGGTTCAAGCAGGGGTCTGGGCAACATGAATGGTGTTAATTTCAATCAGGGAATATTGTTTTCTCAAAGTTGCAATGTGCAACTGTTATATTTAAGGATTTGTCTGTGAAGTCCCTCTCAGCAAATGAAATACTGAAATAATGTAGCCTATAAACCAATTTAAACACAAATTGGAAAATAATTTTAAATGCCAAGGAAGCACTTAAGTATTAGAGGTCGCTGGGATCATTGATTTTGCAGTTTCATAACATGTTTGACTAAATTATTGAAATATTTGAATTGTTTTAGTATGAAACACAGTATTTCTCATACAAAAACTTACATCTGCTTTCTGTAGTCATTCAGTTTCTTGCTGATTAAGGCCTGTCTGGATGTGCCAAGCTCCTGAAACAAAACAAAATACATATTATAATCTACATTTTTTTTTATTTTTTTTTTTTATGCTGGATTCTCTTGTTGTCTCAAAGTTCTCTGTCCCATTATCACATAAAGTATAAAAACAATATCTAAAAAATATCTAAATAAGTAAAAAAAAAAAAAAAAGTCCCACAATAGAAAGATTAATGGCCTATTGTAGTTTGCCAGGTGACTTTTCACAGTACAAGTTCTATAAAAGTGTAAGCCGTCATCTTGGGAATAAATTCTGTATACCTTAAATTAAAGGGCCTGTACCCATTTTTTCCACATATTTGAGCTTGCCGCAGTACAGATACAGACACATTACATAAGCAGCTCTTGAGGTCAAAATAGGTCTGCTATGGGCTGTCTGCATCTGATTATGAAGTTCTATTGTCCAGTAATCAGGAAGTGCTGGCTTAGCACGCTAGTTATTAGCTTTACTACAATGACAGTGAAAAGTGCATATCAACTCATCACTGTGAATAACTAGGACGTTCTGAGTGCATAAGGTAAGTGAGGAGTAACTTTGGATCGCTGCAAACCGTTTAAAATGAACTAGTTCTGTTTTTTGGGTTTTTAAAACAGTAAAAGTGCCTTTAATATTAGATTTTGGTTTTATGAAAACGCCACATCCTCTGAAGCTCATTACCTCATTGTCGGTCTTGCTGTTCTCGCGGATGACCTTGATCCAGTCCAACATGTCGTCGCGGTCTTCGGCTTGAAGCAGGTACTCGCAAAAGTCCTGAGTGGTCAGTCTGAGGGCATTTTTCCGTTTGGTTTCACTGTAAGCGATGTCCACCAGGCAGCCGCGGATGCTGATCGGCTGATCGTCCTCTGCTCCGCCCCCAATCGTAGCACCTCGTAGGACCGCCTCCCTCTTGTCTTTGTACAGGAACAACGAATGGGAGCGCAGCACAGAGAAGACTCGTTTCCATGGACGCATGCTGCTGCCCACCTTCTGTAGATTACAAGAGAGAAAAAACATGAGCAAATACATTTTTGTCTAGAGCTGAACGATTTGGGGAAAATATTTAATTATGATTTTTTGAACACTTGTGATTTATGTTTTATGTTTTAATAATAGGATTCTGTTTACAGTTCAGATTTTAAACACGTTCAGAAGAATTGAGAAAAAGGCTGGCTCTGGGTTTCAAATGTCAGGTACATTTTCTCTTTTGCATTTTATCATATCTTTCAATGCCAATGGGCGCGACTGGCAACCGTGGTGCAGTAATTAAAGTCACAGTATGTCCCTATTGGCCAAAAAATAAAAGTATGGCTTTTCACTTTGCTTGTGTTAACTGTACTGAAAAATGTCCCTAGCAGATGGCAATGGATCTTTAGGTTAAACTGTCTATTGTCAGTTTGCTGAATTTGTGCTGTGGTTGGACATGTATATGGTAAATAGTCACATTTTTATATAACGCTTTTCTACTTTCAAGGCACTCAAAGCATTTTACATCAAGGAACCACACATATTCACACATTTACGCAGTGTAGGCAGACACCGGGGGCATTCATCTGTGGGAACTAAAATCGCACCGCCAACCTGTGGGTCAGTGGATTTGACCATTCTACCCATAATGTTTATGTCGAGAGCGGGATTTGAGCCACCAATCTTGGACAAACACTCTACCAACTGCTACTGTGGGACTAAACACTGAATGATCCATTTCAACATTGTAAATAAATGTTCCTTTTGCATATTTGTTCCTGACAGAGGCAGAGTGGAGCCTCACCTTCCCCTTCTCTGTGAGGATCTGTTTGTAGTGCAGCCATCCCTCTCTCAGGACGTCGCTGTACGTGATATTCCCCAGCTCCGAGGTCGAATGGCGTTTGGACCGAACCTCCTCCACTGAGCCCAAATTGTCCAAAGACTAAAAAACACAACACAATTTGATCTTGTTAACTAAATTAAACGATTTATTAAATTATACACTGTTTTAAGATGTTAAAAAAACATTTCCAGGTAAACGTTTAATTAAAAAAGTTATGAAAATTCATATTAATTTTATAGTAATAATTCTAGTAGTAACAACAGTTTCCTTATTCTTTAAAATAATAATACATTTGATTTATAGTGTTTTTTTACACTCATAAAGGTTCAGGTGGGGTAAGGCTTACGTCAAAAATCAGTTAGCAGCCAGTTCGGTCTAGGGCCTTTTGGGACGTTAGGATTGTAATCTACAAAATGGTCAATGGTTGGAATCGTACCGCCAACCTGTAGGTAAGTGGATCTGACCACTCTACCAGTGACATTTATAAGAGTGGGATTCAAATCACCAACCTTCGGATCAATGGACAAACAATACTTCAACTGTCTAACTGTGAAATGTCTTTATATTATTTATTTATTTATTTATTTTATTGTATTTGAATCATGAAAGCACTTTTGATGTACTTACCCCATCTGTGAAGAAACTCTTGACTCTCTTTGGTAACCTCCTGCTGGTGACAGAAACAACATACAAAACAATAACTCAAAATATCCCACATCACCTCAAACAAACATCAAACTCTTTCTAAAACAACACTCACGAAAAGACGTGTCCCTCTTCCCGGAAGGTGTTGAGTCCTTCATCACATGACTTGGAGCGCTCGGTGGTTATTGCTAGAAGATAGGAGGAACGGCGAGTCGTTTTAATACTGCCTGCTCAGGGACAGTGTGAACGAGCGGGGGAGACAAAAAGAAGGGATGAAAACAAGAAAAAAGAAAAAGAAAAATGTAATGATGTAATGCCAATCACCACAAAGGCGTTGGATTAACAAATAGGATAGTGATAGGATGCAACGGGGCGTACAGTGAGCAGGTTACTGTGTTAATAAGTGACATTACGACATGGATCGGCGATGTTCAAACTTCCCTTTCTCACCACTAACATGCAAATATAACATAAACATAATAACACATTACATAATTTCATGCAGTTCTAGCTTCAAATCAATGTTAACCTAAACATATTTCACTATGGTGTTGTAAATCATGCAAAGTTTGACAAAATCGTGTTGTTTTGACTAGCATGCAGGCTCACATCTTATCAAGTAATAGTTTAGAAAGCGAATGGGACAGAATCACTATGTCATAACATCTAGTTCTAGCTGGGTTTTAGTTCACATTGTTGTTGTGTCATTTGGCAAGAAACTTCAGCCACATTCCCTGTATGAATACTTTTGTGTGATTGGTGGTGATTAAAGAGGTCATTGGTCAACCCCAGAACAGCTGTGGCTACACAAAGAAGCTAATCACCCCTGAATAGTGAATGATAGTATGATGTATCAAAATCTGAAAAAACTTTGTGTCCTATGGGCAAAATATTGTATACATGATTATCATTAAAGAGGTCTAATTGGTAGAAAAGTTACTAACTAACCCAAAGACTGGGCATTAATTCAAATTTGAACTGAAATCATAATGTTTACAGATCACAGTTGGCTCTGCTGACAGTAACATGCTAGCTAGCTCACTGTGTCCCCAACTAACAATTACTTGTATTAAAATCATAAACTATACAATACAACCTATTAAAATTCAAATTAATTAAAGTAAAGACTATACAGTTATTTTTAAACATAGAATACTTTGGTTTGTGACATTTATTATGCCTCAAAATTAGCATTAGTGTTAGCATTGATACACAAACATGTCTCTTTCTAAACACAGTGTCCGCTGGTGAAGTATTCATTTTATTTGTGCAGTTTTTATCATGTTGTCAGCAGCTCCCTGTCCACTGCCTGATCTTTAAATATTATTAATTTTAGCACAACTCAGCAAACACCTCACAGAGATACAATTGGACGGGAAGTAGTGACGCTAACAGTGAGGTTGGGGGGCGCTGTTGTGCACAGAGTCAATTGTTTGCTTAGAGTTTACAGGCAGTTCTTTAAGTTGCATTAAAAGCTTATTTTTTTAAAGTATTTCTTGTCTATTCTGTGTTCACATTACATGTTATCTGTATTTGTTTTTTATAAGAAATCTTAAAATAAAATACAAAATTGGAAAAAAAAATCTTACTTTTAGCCTAGAAGCGCTTTGAAATACATGCTCAAAAGAACTACAACTGATCCGAAATTACTTGAGAAGATGTGAACTATAAAAACGTCGTACATAATTTACTACACATCCACGTAGATACAAAAACAGGACAAATTGGGTTATTTCGCTGCATGCCGTTGGGCTGTTGGATTCGGAGGAAGAGCGAGAGGGACAGGAAGGAGGAGGGCGGGACTCACTGCAGTCCTGTGAGAAGAGCCTAGTGAGGGGGAAGGTGAAGGTGGGGGAGGCGGGGCTGGTGACCACAGGGGGCGCCGAAGACATGCCGCTGGAGACCACTGAAGAGGCTGGGACATGCCGCGCCCGCAGGTCTGCGCTTGGACTGGTCGGTTCATCTGTGGGCGGGGCCAGGAAAGGAGGGAGGAGGAGGAGGAGGGAAGGAGGGATAAAGGAGGGAGGAAAGGAAACAGGAAGCATAAAGTGTTAGAGAAAGAGGTTTTTAAAGGGAAAAAGCAGGGTTAGTTTAGAAGAAGTTGCAGGAACAAAACAGGTAAGGAACCAGGTTATCATTAAATATATGGTTAAACAACATCTATGAGGGTTTTGACTGGGATGCTTTAAAACAGACCAGTGATAATAGTCATATTTAGGGAGGCACTGACACCGATACTGGTTTGGGATATCGGAGCCGATCCAGAAAATTTTGCTGGATCGAGTATCAGTCCCATGATATCAGCACATCTTCCCCAAGCTTTAGAGATCATTTAAATAGAAAGAAACTTGCACATTTATCTATCTATTTATATACCCAACGCACACACCAGTCCAGCACACATCATTTGAAACAAGTGGGAACAAAAGGGAAACAGTCTGAAAAACAAAGTTATATCTGACGCCACATTTGATCTGAGATGACACAGTGAAGTGAAACCAGACCTCAGTGTCCATGTTGTTATGTTTTCTATTCATTATTCTATATTGAGTCATTTTCACAAAGGGGGCCTTTTTACACACACACATTTTGTTTGTGTCTGGACTTGGCGCTGCGTCTCCAGCTGGTTAAACTGTACACGCTCTTTTGATGAAGACTATTCTTTTGTTTCTGAATTCAAACTTCAAAAATATTGCTCAAGTAAAATCAAAACTACTTCAGTACAGTATAATGGTGTTACTGTAATCATGATTAAACCTCTACAAAGTATGACAACTGATGTTAATGCATAATTTACTACTACTGCTACTGCTACTGCTACTATTACTGCTACTACTGCTACTGCTACTACTGCTACTACTACTACTACTACTACTACTACTCCTACTACTGCTGCTGCTGCTACTACTGCTACTGCTACTGCTACTACTACTACTACTTCTACTACTGCTGCTACTACTACTACTACTACTACTACTACTACTACTACTACTACTACTGCAAACAACTGATTCAATTGTTTCCGTTGAACAAAATTCAAAATCCTACTACTACTACTATTGCTACTGCTACTACAAGTGCTACTACTACCATTACTTTTACTACTACTACTACTACTAATACAACTGCTGCTCTGTCTCTCAAATTTCCACCATAAAATGTAAATATATTTATTTCAGTAAACAGGAATAGGACCTCAGAATTGTTTCAAATTCTACAGAGAGCATTTAACATTTTGTGTAACACACTACACAAACTAAAACTACCTGAGTACTGTAACACAGATGATAAGAACGAGACGTTACACATTAGACATTACCTGTGTCTCCTGCTGCCATAGAAAGTGCTAATGACTAACGCTAACCTTGTTTCATAACGGTAAAGCTTAAACGTGAAGTTTCAGTTCCACATAACACTAAATAAACAATAGTACTATCACTTTAGGCAGTGCTTTATGAAGTACTCAATAGGTAAAAAAATACTAACAGTAACAGTATCATGTGAAGAAATCTACTTAAGTATTTATGTATCTGTTTAAAATAGTACTTTTAAGAGTAAAAAGTAAAAGTATTTCAGTATTGTTAAATGTAGTGATTCTGATAAAAAAAAATACATATTTTGGTCACAGGAACAATATGATTCAATTTCTTAATTTTTCTTATGAATTTTGTGTTGTTGTTTTTTTCTGTTTGTTCAAAGCCGAAGCTTGAACTCAAAAAATTTTGTCAGGATGTTACCACGAACATGGTAAAAAAAATAACCCCTCAAAACATGAAAAGTACTTTTTACTTTTCAGTCCAGTTCAAAAACATAGTGGAGTAGGAAGTACAGATACTGCTCTGTAGTGAATGTAATAAAGTGAAAGTAAAAAGTATCCACTGTAATATCTACTTAAGTAAAGTACAAAATAAAGGTATAATGATACATGGCGCTGATCTAACAGTTGGCAGGTTTGGAAAAATGGCATGTTTTTGTTGTGCTGGGAGCTATAAAATCTAGTTTCAGCTGGAGGATATGAAATCACAATTCACAAATGGAGGACTGCACATGGACTGCTGTTTGCATAAAGCAAAATAAAGCAGGCTTTGACATTTTAAACTGTTCAGTGGACGTCCACGTGAGGTAGTTCATCAAGACGCCACCAGAGGGCAGCACATACACAGTACAAAGCTGAGATGGCTCCTTGTGTTCAGTTTAAACTAGATTTACAATTTTAAATAGCTACTTTTATATAATGGCATAAAAAGTAATACTAATATTTATATGGGCAAATTTTGAGGAAAATATTACAAATGACAACATAATGAAATAAAATACAAAAAAGGAAATAAAATATAAAAATAATATAAAGTAAATACAAATATAATATAGTAAATGAGGTTAAAGACTGTGTGACTTCTGATTAGCTGTAATTTAGGGTAACGTATAAATTGCCCAGGTTCAAAATTTTGCTATATGTTGGGGGAAAAAATAACTTAATTATAATGTGCAACAACTTAAATTAAAAATGTGCTTTAACAATACTTAACAAAAAGCATGTCTCCTCCCCACTGTGTTCTCCATAGATCTTTACAGATAGAACTGACCAGGAGCAGCCCACATCAGAGCTGCAGTTTTGACCATGTCCTTTTGACCCAGTGGTCCAGTCTAGTGGCTTGGAACAATTAGGCCCTTGTCCAACTTGCTCAGATTCTTATGCAGTTTCTGGCAGCTCAAAAAGATGCTACCATCAGTTTTTGACTTCCGCTGAAACATTAAGTATATTAGGTATACTGCAGTCTCTATATAGGCTGTTATGTTTAGAGTGGTGTTGATGTTGTGCAATTAAACAACTATATAATCATGATTTCAGTTATTACTCTGTTGGATCACAACAAAGTAACGTTAAATTAGTATAGTACTGCATACACTTAAGTACGCATTTTAGGTATCTGTACTTTACTTAAGTACATTTTACCGTGGATACTTTTTACTTTACTTCACTACATTTGAGAGCAGTATCTGTACTTTCTACTCCACTGCATTTTTTATGACAGTTTGAGACCTGCTGAAAATGCTGAGGGTTTATTTTTGACATGTTGATAATTTGAGCAAACACAAATATACAAATACAAAAAGCTAGAAAAACAATTGATTCAATAGTTTCTGCACAAATCTTTATCAAAATCATTATATTTGAAGCTTTATTAGACCTCAAAATCAGCTTGAAGTACTTTTTCTTTTACTGTTACAGGTACTTTAATACTTTTACTTGAGTGTTTTTTTTGCTCCAGTATCTGTAGCAAAAGACGAAAGTTTAAATTCGGTATCTGTGCTTTTACTTAAGTAACACAATTGATTACTTCTTCCACCACTGACTACAAACGCGTTGTAATCGAAAGTACAATTATTTACCTTGTGTTGCTTCTTCTGCCAATCAAAACCAGAAGCAAAACCACTTCTTCAAATCCAAACAGGCTTTTAAAACGACAGTGTCACAAAACATTACTACTAAAATATATTACATCTATACCACTATACTTTCATTATACAGCTATATTTGTTCATCTTTTTTTTTTACTTGTACACCACATCTGGTTGCTGTAGTGTAAATGGTCAAATTTTTATATACATTTTTTCCACCTTCAAGGCACTCAAAAGAACCTCTCACTCATTCACACACACATTCATACACCAGTGTACACAGACACTGGGAGTGAGGTGGGTTAAGTGTCTTGCCCAAGGACACGACGACAGCAATCATCTGTGGGAGGTGGAATCACACTGCCAACCTGTGGATCAGTGGATTTGACTATTTAACCAATTATGTTTTATGTCGAGAGCGGGATTCGAACAACCATCTTTCAGATAAGTGGGGAAACACTCTACCAACTGAGTGTACTGCTGCAGTGCTATTAAAATGACTGGTTGATAGACATAATAACAGATTTATTTTTTATTTACTTCTTGAAACACAAAATGGCACCCACCACAAAAACATAAGGTCTTGTCTCTGTTCTGTCTAAAGTAGTCCGTATAGTCCGTTATACAGCCCAAGCCTCCACATATAGGCACATACAGAGAGGCTAACCGCTGCTCCATCTGACCCACAGGAGGACAATAGGAGCCATTGAAGGCATGAGCCAAGACTCTGGGCTCCCACTGTTCCCCGCAAGAAACATGCCACAAAAACCTCCTGCTAATTTACAGCTACAGCGACGAGTGGGCACAAAAATCTGCTTACATACGACTACAGTTTTATGCTGTGGACATCTGCTGCAGACATATGCAAACAACAAAAGTAATCCCCCTATAGCTTTAGAATACTTGCTGGGTGCTATTTAAAATATGCTTTAAAGAAGAGATATTGTGCTTGTGTCTCTCTATAGTTACTCGTGGATCGTTATGTTATAATTTGCACATTTTAAATCACAATATTCATCTGACACGACTAACTTATGATTTAAAAATAAGTAGATATGGAAAAAGCAAAGATTGTTTCTATATGTCCATGGACAAAGGTAGTTTTTATCTTGTCTTTTACTTAGCACTATTTTCGGTATCAGTGGTAGTAGTATGCATTATTCATACCAGTGTTTGGTTGCTGTAGTAGTAACAGTAGCAGTTGACGTATAGTACTTATTTACCAGGGAAATAGATATGAGTAAATGTAATTATATCTTTAGAATACTTGTGTTTTAAAATACACTTTTGGAAGAAGTAAAGTGATTGCAAAATGCTAAAATGTATTTTTAGATATCAATATAAGTAAAGGTTTTTATTACTCGGTTAGAGCTATTTGCAGTATCAGCGGTAGCATATTCATAGTAGTGGTTGCAGTAGTAATAAGCAGTATTTGTTGTAGTATAGTGGTTTTAGTAGTATTAGTAGTGGTAGTAGTAGTAGTAGTAGTAGTAGTAGTAGTAGTAGTAGTAGTAGTATAAGCACCTTTTTATTCTAGATTAGTCAACTGAGTAATGGTAATAATTGCTGTACTAGTACTGGTTGCAGTCAACAGTAGTAGCAGTTGTAGCAAGAATGTCACGTAGCCTACTGACAGTAGTGGTGGTACATTTTACTACTTTGAACTGTTATTGGTAATGATGGTGGTATTACATAGGTGTTGTAGTAGTAGCAGTAACATTAGTAGTAGTAGTAGTAGTAGTAGTAGTAGTAGTAGCAGCAGTAGTCATAGTAATTTCAGTAGTCGTAGTGGTAGTTGCAGTAGTAGTAGTAGTAGTAGTAGCAGCAGCAGCAATAGTAGTAGTAGTAGTAGTAGTAGTAATAGTATACTTTTGTACTATAGTAATCAAATACTTTTACTTGAGCAGAGTTTGAGCCCTAATTCCACCTCTCATTAGATTAAATCATAGTCAGGATTTAATTAGCTTGATCCTAAAGATAAAAATACTAAAAGACACACAGTAGTAGTGCAGTCTGTGGGGAGCGGAGGGCCTAGTTTCAGTTTGGAGCCTTTAAACGTGTCCAGACCTGCGCAGCACTACCTGGTTTCACTGAAATGAGGTGAAGGCAGGAATGTGACCGAACAAACTCAGCAAATAGTGTACAAGCTATATATGCAAAAGGTTTAATTACTCCTGGTGTGGCTTTTTAGTAGTAGTAGTTGTAGTAGTAGCTGCAGTTGTTGTTTTAGTAATAGTACCCATTTTGGACAATGTATACATCCAGAGAGTCCAGAGAGCAGATATGCTATGGACTTCATACAGAACATTCAGTACCATTCACACATGTAACTACAATGTATATGTTGTTATAGTAGTACTGTAGTAGTAGTAGAAGTGGTAGCAACAGCAGTAGTATTAGTAATAGTAATAGTAATAGTAATAGTGATAGGACTTTATAACAACGTGTGAGGGATTTTTGGTCTGGCCTAATTTTACACATGGTAAAGCCTATGCAGCACCACACTACAAGTAGGTCTTGTAGTGTTGGAAGTATAAGCAGTAGTAGTAGTAGTACTAGTAGCTGCACTAATAGTAGCAGGAGTACTAGTATTAATAGTCATAGTAGTTTAGCAGTAGTATAAGTATTAGCATTAGTGTTAATGTTAGTATTCGCAATAGCATTAGTATTAACATTAGTATTAGCATTAGTATTAGTGCTAGTATTAGTATTAGCGTTAGTATTAGTATTAGAAGTAGTAGAATTCCATTTATCTAAAGCACTTTTGAAATGTGTGTAGCTCATTAGAGTACTGACACTAGCATCATTTGACAAGACAGTGGATAAAATAATCTGACAGGCTAATTAAAGTAGACGTAGTAATTAAACTTAACAATCTGCAATCCAAATACACACGACATATGTTTATACACAGTTTGTTGGTTTGGGGTAGGCTTGTTGAAAAGTATACAAATGAAAAAGTTAAGCTCATGTCTACACTGTATGACCTGAAATGTCATTGGCCAGTCTGAGCCACGTCAAACTGGAGTTAGCCGATTTGAATGTGATTAGCATTTTGTATTTTGACTCCTCGGCCTCTGACATGGGCGACGAGGGAGCGGCGGTTTGGACAGATGAAATTTGCTTACGGTTTGGTTTGAAATGCATATGGCAAGTTAGACTATTTCATTTTTCTAAAACACAGTTAACATCATTATGTTTAAGATTTTAAAAATAAATAAATAAATCAATTGTGTTTTTCTAGTTTTGTACTGTTAATGAAGTTTATCATTTTACTTCCTGGTTGGACATGGGAAGTATATGACTATATATAAGAAGCAACCATAATGTTAACAAGGGTCAAAACTTGTCTAAATTACACCAATAGTTACGATTTGACAAATAAAAATAAATAACAACACTTTATTTTTTAAATCAGTGCTTAAACTGTCAGAAAAATGTCCCTGCATTTTGGAGGGAATTGTTGACAGCAGATGATATAGGTAGAGGTATTTAAAACTCAACGCTACTTTTTAAAACTATGACAAATATTGACCGCAGGTACTACCCTCCAAACAAAGTCATAATTGGAAATTTAAATGATGTGAATCCTTCCTGGTACAATAGGCTCTGCACAGAGTAGCATGCTAGCTAGCTCACTGTATATCAAAGCTGACAGTCACTTTCATTAAAATTAGAAAACAAAAAATAAACAACCTTAAACCAACATTAATTAAAATAAAGACTACCCATTCTAAATGTAGAATACTTCAGTTTGTGGTGTTATTATTTACTATATCTCAAAATTAGCATTAGCATTGAAGCATCTTCACTTCTGTCTTTGTAAATACAGAAGTGTCCTCTGGTGAAGTATTCATTTTATTTGGATAGTGTTTATCATTTTGTGAGTAACATCCACTCGCAGGTCCATGTCCACGGCCTGATCTTTAAATATCTATTCATTTTAGTGTGAATTGGCAAAAAACCTCATCGAGTTACAGTTGTACAGGAAGTAGTGACGCTAACAGCGAGGTTGCCGGGCGCTACTATGCACAGAGCCAAGTCCCTTTACCTGCTTTTTATTTAATGTGTCCATAATATATTGAAGTCACCTTAAAAGCTGCTGTCACAGTCATTAAACATGTTCAAGCTATAGCCAAAAAAGAAGAGCCCCTTTCTCTTTCTGAAGCGTTTTTAGTGAATACAAGCCATGACATGATCCAAATAACACGCCACTGTCGCTAACAAAGACTGGGACTGTACCAAACACAAAAACAAGTCGGCCATATTTGAAGTTTGAAGTTATCATGACTCACTCAAACTTAGTCACTTTAGCCACAGGCCGATCACAACTCAATAGTTTTATATGGCCTCAAGCTGAAGTGGTAATTTACAGACTGTCACCTCAACGTGAAATTAACTCGTCACAAGGTTTTACTATTTTGGGGGCACAGTACATCTTAGAAAAATATTATTTCAATGAAAATATGTCAATGTTGTCTAGCTTACTCACAGTTATTAAGAAACCAGTGGAGAAATACTGAACTAGTCAAATTTGTGTTCATTCAAAGGTTCTATATAATGTGATAGTGGCCCTGCAGTTAATGACTAAAACTTTGGTAAATAGTCACATTTTTATACAGCGCTTATCCACCTTCAAGTCACTCAAAGCGATTTACGTCAAGGAATGATTCACTCATTCACACACACATTCATACACCACTGTACACAGATACTGGGGGTGAGATGGGTTAGGTGTCTTGCCCAAGGACACAACGATGCCATTTATCTGGGGGAGCTGGAATCGCACTGCCAACCTGTGGGTCAGTGGATATGACCGCTCTACCAATAGAGTTTATGTCGAGAGCAGGATTCGAACTGCCAACTTTCCAGTGGATGAACACTCTACCAACTGAGCCACTGTTCCCCCTTTCTCTATAAAAAGTGCCAACTAATTAAACTTGAGCTACTATTTAAACTAAAAGCTGCTGCCTACATGAAAATATATATAGTTTAAAAACGGTTCTGGTCTAAAACTATTCAGGAAAGCAAATTTTTTTCAGTACTGATACCTTATTTTCTTAAGCTTAATACATTCCAGTAATAGTAGGAGGAGACTTGTTTCAAACATGATTCAATTAGTAGTAATAGTACGATGGGAGGTTCCTGTATTTCCCAAGACAAACGCCCACATCATCACTTCATCACGTCAGTGAGAGAGCAGTGAATAATGGATCTGGAGCTTGAAGCCTCAATGAAAAGACAAAAACTGCAAAACGAAACTAATTATAAATGTAACTCATAGCTCTTTCAATTTTTCCATTTTCTATTTTTTTTCTATTACACATTTTAATGTGTAACTTTTCTGATAAGGGAGTCCGCCACCTTAGAGATAGAGTTATTGCATTAGATTGCGTTAGATAAGTTAAACGATACTGCGGAACGTTCCAGGCAATGCAATAACATCTCTATACAAAAAGCAGGTGGCAGAACCTCCACCAAAAAAGTTACATAATGCAACTTTAAAGTCTACCTCCTCTATGATCCCTTTAAAAAGCTAACTAGAATTAATAATTAGCTCACATTATTAGCATACCCAATTAGCAATGTGTGTGTAACTAAACGAACACTCACCAATGAACGGTATAGAGGCTAGAGAGTCGTCCTCGATAGGCAGGGGGGCCAAGCTGCCGTTGGGTTTTCGTGAGGTGCCTTCTTCGGCTGATACCCCCGGGTCCTGGTCCGGGGAAAAGAGCGAGGGTTCGAGTCCGTCTATGGGCAGTGCGTAGTGGGCCTGTCTTAAGCACTGAGCGTTCCTGCGTCCCGTGGGGGGTTTCTGTCTCAAGACCACCTCCTGCGTTTGGGCTGTCACCTCTTCCGTTGCCCCTCGCTCCCTCTCGTGGTTGGTAGGCCGATATGAGCGGTCCTGAGACTCAGAAGCACTTGAGGAGAGCGGGGATGAGGTTGAAGACACTAAGGGGGCAGGGTTGGCCTCGGGGGGGCTGGTTGGGTTCCAGTTCAAGTGTGGGCCAGAGTACGAAGGGTCCCTGAAGGAGTGTGCCTGCATGATGCGCCCGGTCTTTCGGTAAAAGGAGGGGCTGTAGCTGCGGTAGCCCACCGGCTGGTCGTCCATGCTCTGTGTGTGGGGCAGGCGGCGGCTCTGGGGCACGGCCTGCTGCTGAGGGGGCTGGGAGTGTGGGGGTGTGGGGTGTTTGGGGTGAGGGTGTCTGGAGGACGCAGGAGCCTTGGGGGGCACATAATGTCCGGTTTGTCGGGGGTAAAGGTCATTCCTGGGGGGCGGCTGAGGAGGCTGCTGGTTCCACCTCTCAAAGCGAGGGGAGACAGTGGTCCGGTCCAGCATCTCCATAGAGCGTCCCCTGTGGTCGTACTGAGCCAGCAGGTTCTCAGAGCGCGTCCGTGTGTAGTTGGAGGAATGGCCCCGTCCTGGTCCTGACTCATAGTCCCCATAGGACCAGTAGGGCTCCCCCTGAGGCCCTGGTCCAGACTGCTGCAGGAGGAAGAGTGTGTCCTGGGAGGCGCTGTGGGGCCAGCCTCCGGAGCGCTGCTGCTGCCTCTTGTACTCACTGAGGCGGTCCTGAGAGTAGCTGCGCTGTCTGCTCACTGTGCTGCGGCCGGGTCGCTCGGGCCGCTGGCTGTAGTACCAATCTGAGAGGGCCTGCTGGGTGCGCTCACAGCGGGGTTGGGGCTGGGGGGGGCTGTTCCAGGCGGAGTTGGACTTTCGGGGCTGAGAGGAGGAGCTATGGTTGGGAAAATGCACCTGCAGCGGGGTGGACAGGGGTCCCGAGGAGGAGGAAGAGGAGAAGGACCGACCCCTGGTCTGGCCCTGGGGCTGCTGACTGGTCATCCCGTACTGGATCTCCTCGGTGCGGTGGGCGGGGCTGCTGTGACCCACGCCCCCTGAGTCTCCGGGACGCCCCTCCTGCCAGCTGGGGGGGCTGCCCACTGCAGAGCGGTTGTCCAAAGGTGAAGAGGGACCTGAAGAGCCGGGCCAGCGAGTCCAGTTATCCAGCTGGTTCTGGCCCATAGATCCCGGGGAGGGTGTCCCCGCAGGGGGCTGGGACTTGGTGCGAGAGTAGGAGAGGGGAGGAGGGGGCGGGAGGTGCTCCGCTCCCCCAGAGTACGGCTCGTTGCCTGTCAGGTAGGCATCTTGGGAGTACGCCTGGGAGGAGAGGTTAAGAAAAGGTGAGAGTGCAACACAAAATACACATTAGATCAAAATGAATCTTAGTGTCAACAGAGCTGACAGCAACATAAACCATAAGCAGAGCCCATACGACAAGGCTGTGCATTACACAACAAGACGTTTAAGAGGAACAGACTAAAACCCTGTTACCACAGAGTGTCCCTCAGGGCCACTGTTCTCAGAACAAACACCAGCACCAAGCAGCCAGCACGCACGTCCTCACAACATGAGACTATATGCAATAACCTTCAGGACTACTCACACAAAACATGAATCTATAGTAAGTCTGTTATCGTCTACAACCACATTAACTGAACTGGGCTCGCACACATAAACACATTTAAAATATATACATAAAGTTGAGTTGAAATGAGTTCTGTAGTAATTATAAATGAGAGACGTTAATAAAAACAAAAAGAATAGAGTGAAGACAACCTGTCCCAGCGTCTCAGGTCAGGGCAGTTTCTCACCTGTTCTCCGCTGTAGCTACAATCTGTCGCCCTTGTTTCTTTTAAAGTTATTTTTCCTTAATTTCTTTTTTTGGTGTGCTTTTCCAGGATTTTATCTGCTGCTTGTCTTGTTTTGTCCTGTCTCAGATCTTTCCAAACTCTCTCTCCTCCCTGAGCCTCACTCCACCCTGTGGGAGTGTACTGCTCTGTGATGTCATGCTAGGAATGCAGCACATACAGGCACAGCTAAAGGGGAGGAGCGCATGCAAAGATACTGAAATAGGGTTATACTTTTGGGACTTGCAACCTCCCGTGGTTATGAGTTAACATTTAAACATGGCTAATATCATAAAATGCATTTGAACTTAAAGTTAGTTATTCAGTTTTGTGTAATATGATTTATGCTGAAGGGGAGGGACTAGGGATGGAGCAAGTCTGTTCATGTGAGTGACGTTTCTGGAGCGTCAAAAATGTACAGCAGGAGGAGAGAGAGCAAGACACTTTTTCAAAATGGAGGCGTTGACAATCAAGACAGCAGCAGCTTTTAATGAGCGCGTGTTGTAATGTAAACACAGAGGAGACGGCCCTGAGTCACAGCTCACAGATCTTTTACATTCTTTGACAGTGAATCCAGTTTCAAGTGCTGTCCAACATTTTACACTTAGCCAACAACAATAATTATGCAAACATGGAGGTACTGTTCAGGCTGCAGACACAGACTTGAAATTATAAACAATATTGTCCAATTAGTGTGTTCTTTTCTTGTGCTGCCTGCTGCACAAACTGATTCTTCAAAAAGTTACAAAACTATAGTATGTTGATGCCTGGATATCATCACTTTGGTCCTGTTTTTTTTGCATCTATCCTAGTGTTGAACAAATGCGTGTGAAGATTTGTTTTTGCTATTTCTGAATTAAGAGTTTAAGCTGGATACAGGATAATATTCACATAACATCTGGAGGCCCTATGGCATTTGACCAAGTTTAACCAGTAGCTCTAACTGATGACTAAAAATATAACAACTTCTTGAAATCTTAAAGCTAAAGTACATGACCATTCGCACAGACAGTGGGCCCCTCTTTTCTACATCACTCAAAACTAAAACTAGTCCCATTCTACAAGGCTACTGCTACATATACAGGCGTTCATTAGCTCAAAATATATAGTTAGAGCTCTCTTAAACATTCTATAGGACAATCATATTTAATACAAATGGGGGCAGCTATAATTTATAGTGTGAAAATTCAGTTTTTGTTGTAATGTGGTGCATTCTGAGATCTAGTCACTAATAGAAATAATCAGGTTCAACATTTGTGCATTTACCACTTGTCCAAAGTAATTAGGCAAATCTGTCTCTTGCCCCATCTGGGAGTATGATCTCATTCTAGCATCTGAAAACCACCTATAATGAATGAACACTCTGCAGTAGCCCAAAACCAGAGAAAAAAAAACATATAAATACTTCTGTTTTGTTTTGTAAGCCAATTTTAGTCTCTGATGATCTAACGCTGAAACTATCCAGACGGGTTAATAGTTGTGCTGTAATCATCCACATGTAGTCGTGTGTGTGTTCTGCTGCACAGTCTTAACAACAGGTAGGTCTAAAACACCACATTGTTCAGTTTCTCATTTGAAATGTGCCAAAAAACAATTAAAATACTTACCAACTGGAGCACGTCTTCATCTTTGGGCATAATGGAAAGCTCCAGCACGCTCTCACTGCAAAGAGGGAGGGCTGATATTATGAATGTAAACACAAGGCCATGATGAAATGTGCAAATTCCACTGGAAATAAATGATGAGTTTGAAATAAAACAGTTTGTAATACAAGACTGTGGGAGGCTGTTTTGTAAGGCGACGCTGCCAAATGCTACGTGTATCACCGATTAAGAAAATAAAATGAGAGAACGAAGTAAGTACGACACCGTGGGCATGTACCGGTGGAGGTGACAACGGCAACTGATCAGCAAAATGGCCTCTTGATAATAAGTGATTAAAGATTGCACAAACATGCACGAATCACTCCAAAAACAACTTCAGAGGGTCAATGAGAAGGAAATAACTATAACATGGTTAAAAGCTCTAAAGAGTCAGTTTTGTAGATTTGGTTTTAAAGCCAAAATCACTACGCCACCATACATGAACTTTAGAGACGTTTTAATATATGTTTTTAATCAAATACATGTATAAATTGACCTTATAGTTTTACTTTTACAGTTTACGTTCATACTATTTTATTACAAATTATAATATTTGGTAGACTTTGTGATGGCTTATTAATAAACCAACTCAAAATGGCCATCAGCTCAGGTATTTTTAGATTGAAACATTGGATTTAAACTGTATTAATTTAAATATGCGCAAGTCCGAGCTCATCTGCAGCTCCAGGCGGCTCTTTACATAAGACAGAAGTGTGTGTATTGTCACCTCTTCATAGCCTCAATCACAGAGTACATACAGCCTCGTACCTGTTCTGAATCAGAGCGATCACCTGCGAATATGTCTTCCCAAGAATACTCTCCCCATTCACCTTCACCAGACGGTCCCCTGGAAACAAACAAACAAGATAATATAAAAAAATTAATAGAAAAATACATATAAATAAACAAAAAATATGTAAGTGCAAATTTATGAGTGTCTGCTTCTATTTATAGGCGACATCTTGAGAACACCTGACCATTCAAAAGATAGAATATTTTGCTTTAAGTTGTTATTTGCTAGGGTTACAATGCTAATTTGTTCATCAGTTTGAAACTCATACATAGGCGGCAAAGAAGGGGACATTTTGAGGACTTTTGACCATTCAAAAGATAGAATATTTTGTTGTAAATTGTTAGTCGCTATGGCTACGGTGCTAATTTGTTTATCGCGGATGACAAATTGTTTTAAAATGTAAAAATGTAAGAAGTAAGAGTAACAAATCATTGAATGTAAAAAGTTTATAAATAGCAGAATAAGCATTAATTAACCCATTGAAAAGTTGTGGGATTTGAAGCAGGAGTAGCTTCAGCAGTGGAGAAGGACGCTGTAGTAGTAGCAGTAGTAGTTGTAGTATTAGTAGTAATATAGGTTGTGTTCACTTTCTATAACTCTATGGGAAATTCACTGTTTTTGCAAGAAATATCCAAACTTATGATTCACAAATGTTGAACTGTTTGTTAGGGACTGGCTCCACACACTTGCACTATTAATCTTACAGCTTAAAGTCCTTTTAACTGACTTTGGGGTTGAATAACTTTCTCTAAGATATTGTAAAAAAAAAAATGCCTTTATCTATTTGTGCTAACAGAGAAGACACTGAACTTTGTGCTAGTTTTAGTTTCATGTTGATAGGCCATACACTGTATAAAAAAGTGGAGTAAGTGAGTGTGACATCGCCCACAGCGTTTGGCTCCAGTCAAATGAAGCTCATCGAGGCGAGCAGTTATAGGGGTAAATTTGGAGCCAGGCACTGTATTTGGAATTACAACTGCGAGTATCATGGTGACCAAATAGCCAATCTGGAATAAAGTTGTAGAAGGTAACGCCCTTTCCCGCTCACAATGATGTCAATCAAACCTGATGTTAACACTAGCAGGAGCAACCTCGGGGAAAGAAGGCAGCTGGCTCCAGTTCACTTAAAATTAGAAAACTGTGGCCTCGCTCTGTAACTGCTGCTGTCAGACTCGTAATTTTGGTCTTAAAATGTTCGTATTAACCCGCTCTACATGATCCTGGCGTTTTTATTTTGCTTTATTTTGTGTCCATATATCAAGATATGAACAATAATAACAGACAAATCAGCTGCCTTCTTTCCCAGAGGTTGCCCCCGCTAGCGTTAGCAACAGGTTTGATTGACAGCGTTGCTAAGCACCTGCCCCCTCTCAAAACAGTGGTGCAGGCGGGAAGGGGCATCACCTTCAAGAGCTTCGCTCCAGATTGGCTCATTGGTTGCTTTAACTGCTCTAGCCTCGATGAGCTTCATTTAACTGGAGCCAGCTGTGGGTCAAACTCACTTAGTCCACTTCTTTATACAGTCTGTGCTTGTCCCTCATCAGGGAGTATGACATCATCACATTCTCAAATCTGAAACCCACCAATAATGAATGAATAGAATCTATGCAGTATCTTAAAACTGGAGAAGAAACATATAAATAATTTTGTTGCTTTTTTGTTTGTTTGTGTAAGTCTTAAAAATTGGTTAAGAGTTTATATGACTATCGATGTTCCATCTGTCCCACGAGGAGAGCTGCATGTGAAATAGGCAGGGACACATTGGTAAAGCGATCCACATGGGCGTAACGGAGGGAGTGGCAAACAAAACAAAACAGCCAATGCAAATAAGATCACGTAATGAACAGTACACAAATTAGGCTGCAATGGCCACGTAACCACTCGAGACATGTAATATTAGAACATGGAATTCTGCCCATAGTCATAATTAAAGGCTCAATGTAAAATAATAATTATGTAGATTATTTAAAGAAAGCATCCGATGATAACCAGCTGAAACAGATTTGTGAAATGCTATACTGTGTACATTTACTGGTGGACCGTATGCCACCTGCTCGTCTCCATGGAGATGTTTTGCTTTGCTTAGAGTGTTTGGTAGTGTGGCATTAAACACAATACAGCCTTTATTTAATATTGAGTGTTTTTATTATTCAAAAACACTATGCAAAATATGCATTCTAACTGTGAGCGTGGTCACCTCTCCACAGATCTGAATTGTAACTTGGTCTGGTTGCGCTACCTTCTTGTCTGTGGAGCTTTCAAAGCAAAGCAATAACATCTCCATGGAGACAAGCAGGTAGCATGCCCTACACCAGAAAAGGTACGCTTCCTACAATCTCTTTTCTCAATGAAATAATCGTCATGGGAACATGATTTGTTGTGCAGTAACACAACACATAGGACAACTATGATTAACAACCAATTGTTTATTTTGCTTTTGTACCAAAGGACTTTTTGACCTGTTTTTACGGTGAACTGGTTTGGTGCGTGAGGTTGTCGTACCGGTATGTGCTCCACATCTGTCGAGTTCAACTATAAAACTCCAAGCAGCGCGTTAATATATTTACATAGCATTTGTTTTTCATGTGACATTTGGCAGCACATCCAAGCGAACAAGATCTAATTAGTACATTCAAAATATACTTCCAATTACTTTAAAGTACACACACCAAATTATTTGAAAGATTACACAGCTGTTGTTATAACACTGTAGAAGTTGTCACAATTACTTACACAACAATACTTCTATGTATATATGTATTATTGGTAGATGGTAAATGGCCATGTATTTATATAGCGCTTTTCCACATTCACACACATTCATACACCAGTGTACGCAGACAACCTTCAGATTAGTGGACAAACACTCTACCAACTCTACCCTCCATTCTAGATATTGTGGCTATAACATTTATGCCAAAGCTAAAATATAAAGTTGTTTGTATTGTAATCCTGTTTCATTACATCTTTTATTCATTCAAAAATGTTTCATATTTGCTGATGCTAATAAGGTTTAACACTGTTGTGTAATGACAGGGGCTGTATCCAGTGTCCATGCACTTGAGCAAAAACAGTCTTACAGATATATTGTAAAAGAAATTCTTGAGGTCAAAACGAGAGCCTAATTATTGTCAGAGAATCAGGAAGTGTGCTGTTAGGATGCTCTTATAAACTCATCGCTGTGAATAATTAGGATGCCCTGAATGAATAAGGTAAGTGAAGGATTCATGTTTTAAGACCATAAAATCAGGTACAGCGTCTTTAATAATCAAGTGTTAGCACTGTATCACTAAAACACAAACAGGACATTAAGTTTATATTTTATGTAATAATCTAAAACCATGTAGCCTATAGCAGTATTTCAATTGGGCCCTGGACTTCTGATTGAGAACCCTAGTAGTAGTTGGTTTAAAGGTCCTATATTATGTGAAATTGACTTTTGTGAACTTTAAGCCATGATAAAATGTTATTACATCATCAAAAACAAACCTGGAGTTGTGTTTTGTTTCATTCACACATGTTTAAATAATCTTGCATTATTAGTGCGTCTACATCTCCAAAGCTCAAAATGCTCTGTTACACCTTGTGATGTCATGAAGCTGTAGCTTTCAAGTTAACAGCTACTTTTACCTTTAGTTTACTAGAGATTGGCACTAATTTCACTTTGAAATGATCCAAAACGCAATTTCAGGTGTATTTTGTGGTGAGGAAACAACATTATAACATAGATCAGAACATAGTGTAATAATATGAGCCCTTTAAAGAGTGAGTGTGTATGTAGCACGAGTCACATGACCTCCTGGTTCATCCTCACAGATTTACATTACAGATCAGGAGGTTAATGCTATGACCATATGTTACCTGTGCATAGACCAGCCTGGTGCGCGGGACCCTTCTCTCTCACGTTTTTAACAAATATGGTGTCCATCGGCTCCAGGCGGCCCTTCTGGTACCCTGAAACACAAACAGCATTTAAACAGATTAATTTATACAGCTGATTATTACAACAACAGCATCAGCTATCTGTCATGATGTTTACTGAGCAGACAAAAGAAATAAGACCCAGCACAATTAGGACAGATAATGTACTGTGTGTTTTATGGATCAGAATGTCAACAGCTGTCCTGACGTCTGTGGAAACCAATTTTCCTTTGGGACAATAAAGATGAGATATGTTCCTGTTTAAAGTAAAATGACTCTTAGAAACATGATACGGTTATACAGACACAGCAAAAGCAGCCGACACACTGAAGGACCAAACTCTTAAACACTTCATTAAATAACATGGAGTATAATGGTTCATTTCGACATTTTTCTCTCTAAACATTTTCCCCATCCAACAAAAGCAGAGGAGAAAATCTCTCTTTAGTTGTACAAGAAACATGCAAATAAAAAAAAAATCTATCCATCCATCCATTTTCTTCCACTTATCCTGGACTGAGTCACGAGTGCAGCCTGAGCAGGGGCTCCCAGGCTTCCCGCACCCCAGACACTTCCTCCAGTTCCTCCGGTGGAACCCCAAGGTTTTCCCAGGTCAGCTGACAGACACAGTCCCTCTAGCATGTCCCATGTCTTCCCCAGAACCTCCTCCTCAAAAATATATGCTACTTTTAATCTTTTTTCCTTCTTTTACTCCCTTTTCTTTTTTTTTTTTAACAATGATTATTATTTAGACAACAAAGTATTATTATTATTATTTATTATTTTTATTTTTTTCATAAAATATTGTACTGACATTTGTTAAAAGTTTGTGTCATAACTATTCATGTGTGTACGTAACATAGATTATATACAGCATCATGTGTCTGTTGTTGAATCTTTAAATCTACTGTATTTAAATCCCACTGTTCCAAAGGTTGTAATACTGCTCAGTGTCCAGTAGAGGGCAGACAGGCTCTGTAAAACTGACCTGATAAAAGGTCCACTTGATTACATCATCCGGTACAATCCCTGTGTCAGTGGTTTTCAATTAGTGTTAAATTACAGAGAAAACTGCACCTACCCTTTCCGTTTCCGTTGCCATTCCCATTTTCCTCATCCTGTAATGAAAAAAAGAGACAAAATTGAAGCTTGCATCATTTTATCAAACAAAGAATTAAAAGTTAGATTATAGTCATTTCATTTCTTTTGCCCAGGGAACACAGTCTGTAAACAGAATAGCATCATGGGAAATCAAATGGGGTGAAGAGTGGGGAGAGACATTTAGCAAACAGTTATATGTTTAAAAAGTAGAGGAAAGTGCAGTTTATTACATTACATTTGTTAAATTGTTTTTTTGCATTTTCATGTTCAATTTGTAACCACAATCCATAAATACAAGATGTTAATTGTGTTTAAATGTATACTGCTATTATAATTAGTAATTGCATTATAAACATTTTTTAAACACACTTTTTCTGCAACTTACTCACTTACTTAAACAACAACAAGAAGTTGTACTGAGTCCTGACTAAACAACTTTTTCCCATTAAAAACACCTGCATTTTTATGGGTGACATCATGGGGTCAAGAGGTCAAGTGCAGAGGGAGCTGGTCAGGACAGTTCCATTACCTCCACATCATTGGAGCAGTGTTTACAAGCTGCTCCAAATGCCTGGCTGTCTTTGGCATCTCACACCACATGCCTAAAACAAACACTCTGCTTATGAGCTCAGTGTTTGGCTAAAGCTTCGGCGCAAACATCAGCTTTAGGCGACGTCATATAGTCAATAAGTATCAATAAGTTTCAATAGTTCTGTTTATTTTGTCAGGGACTGGGTATAATTCTTTAATCTCACAAAGAGAAAGACTACTACTGCTACTGTCCATCTGTAGTCCCTGAGCAGTCTGCAGACACACACTAAAAGTACA
The DNA here is from genome assembly GCF_009829125.3 of Periophthalmus magnuspinnatus. Lineage (NCBI taxonomy): Eukaryota > Metazoa > Chordata > Actinopteri > Gobiiformes > Gobiidae > Periophthalmus > Periophthalmus magnuspinnatus. The sequence goes on from NC_047133.1 coordinate 18,924,760, forward strand.
AATTTCACTACAATTACATTATAAAACTAACTTAGTTCATCGTTAACATGTCACCATTTCCAGCAGTGGATGAAGTACTCAATTTTGTTACTTAAGTAAAAGTACAGATACAGAGGTAAAAAGTTACTCAACTAAAAGTGAAAGTATCACATGAAAAAATCTATTTGATTAAAAGTATTTAAGTACCCGTTTAAAAAAGCATTTTCAGAGTAAAATGTAAATGTATTTCACACAAGTGTTGTTACTTTGTTGAAGTGTTGTTTAAATAAGACAAATTTTTGTCACAGTAACAACACAAATCAGTTTCTTAGTTTTTCTTATGATATTTGTATGTTTATTTTTGTTTTGCTCAAAGCTGAAGATTGAATTCAAAAACTTTAATCTGGATGTTACCACGAACATGGTAAAAATAACCCCTTAAATCTTATGAAAAAGACTTTTACTTTTCCCTTTTGTTCGAAAAGGTAGAGGAGTAGAAAGTACAGATACTGCTCTCAAATGTAGTGAAGTAAAAGTAAGAAGTGTCTGCTGTAAAATGCACTTAAACTTATCTTCCACCACTGACCATTTGTAATGCAATGCACCACAACTGTGCCAAAAGTGCCAACATGTGTAAAAGTGAAAGTACAATTACTGCAAAAATTTAAACAGAAAAAATAAACTGAATCAGAAGATGTTTTTGATTTGCCTTGTTGTTGTATTTGGGATTCGTACAAATCACTTTAGGCCAGGGGTGTCAAACAGGGCCACATGAGCAAAATTACTGTCCTCAAAGGGCCAGATGTAAAATAGATGTAACTACTTTTTTTAAATTGTTAATGAACTGTTTCTGTATTTATTACTTATTCAACTTTCAAATATTGCATATTAATTTGCATAGATATAAAAATATGGCTGTGTAACGACATAACTCTTAAAATGTTAAGACCATCATACCTTTTAATTTACCATGTTGAGGGCCACATAAAATGATGTGGAGGGCCACATTTGGCCCCGGGCCTTGAGTTTGACACATGTGCTCTAGGCAGTACATTTAACAGAACAAAATCAACCACCTCAATAACATCACGGTTACATTGTGATGCAGATGCCCTTTTATAGGTTCCTGTTAAAGCTGTTACTGCAGATATTCAGTGATCTCATTTAAATGCTCACTGATTTCTAACAAAAGCAAAAGTAACGGGAAATATAAGGAAGAAGAATTCATACATGCACTTCCAGTTAAAAGTTTAGACACACCCTCTTACTCAATTTTTTTTTTTTTTTTATTTTGACTAGTTTCTACATTTTATATACATACAGAAGACATCAAATATATATAAATTTGTATCAATTTGTTCACTTTTTTCTTTAGATAATTCCATATATCACTTAATTTGTTTGATGTCTTCTGTATGTGTATAAAACGTAGAAAATAGTAAACATAAAGAAAAAAATTGAATGAGAGGGTGTGTGCAACTTTTGACTTGTAGTGTAGCTAACTAAGATTACATTTAAAATTTCTAAAGAAATTTGAGATTATAAAAAGATTATAGTAAAGATTATAGTTAACACATGTCCAGAAAAATATGCCAGAAATGACCCCTGAAGTTAATATTTACTTTGAGTTCACACTTAGTAGCTGTGGTCCTTGTAAAGGCCCAGACCTCCTGCACTGGTGAGCTGAGTGGACAGTTTGGGGTTAGCAGCGCGATGGCCTGACTGCTGCAGGCTTTAGGCAGAGCTGAGTGGGCTAATTCCTGGATGGAGACACAATGGTGGGGGTTTAGAGGCAGAGAAAGGCAGGCGGACGACCCCAGGACAGCCACGAGCCTGGGACACTCCGCCACCACAGACCACCCCCGCCCCCTCCACAACCAACAGCAGTGACTACGGAGGAGCTAGTTAGCAAAGTGGGGCAAAGTATACTTCTGTTTAGCGGGCAAGAAAGAAGTGATGATGCTTTCCGTGCCATGTCTCCTGTACAGTACACAATGTGTTCAGCCAAATTTACATAAATGTTGGATCGCAGTGTGACTCTGAAGTGCTGTATGTTTGCAAGTTTTCTCCCTCGACAAGACCCACAATGTCGATGAAACATTCTGCACCAACAAAGGCACCTATGAAAGTTTGAACTTTGAGAGAGTTTAAACAAGAGAGAAATGTGAGAAAATGTTAATGCCTGTGTGAGAAAAGTGTATAAAGTGTGTGGTGAGGGGTTTTACAGCTGCAAAACATATAGAATAATTGTAAAAAATAAAGCAGATTACTTTGTGGATTTCACCTATTGTGGGCTATTTTTAGAATGTAACCCCTGTAATAAACGAGGGACCACTGTAAAGTTGAAGAATAAGTCACTTTTCGGGTGCTAGCACCTTGTATCATTGGAGATGTATGGCTTTGCTGGGTATGTTCCATAGTAAAACTTTACGTAGAATTCTTATCAAAAGTGTACGCACATAGCAACCAAAGAGCCAATCCGGAGTGTAACAGCTGAAGATAATGCTATACTCCAGGTAAAGCATTCACATCTCCATGGAGACAGGCATGAAAAATTACATGGTGCTCTTTACATAGATGGACAGAACTTGCATACAGTTAACACAATGGACAAAAGGAAAATGTATTGTACTGCATGTGCCTCTATAATCTGAAGTTCTTGCCTTTGTAGCCACAGCCGCCCAGGGCTCTCAGACGTGGCTGCCAATCTCTGCCTACGGCTTTTTTGATTATCACGTAATATCAAAGGTTTTCATCCTTCATGCACAGGCACAGGTGGGTATCTTGCCCAAGGGCACCACCGCAGTATGCAATGACAGTAATGGAGATTGAAATACCAATTCTCTCTACCAACTCAGCTGTGCTAAAATATTACATGGTAGTTATTAGTAATTGTGGTCTGATCTTAAATAATTATAGAAATATATAACTGAAATTACATAAAAGCTTTTTAAACATGTTAAGTCTCCCATGACTCAAACTTAAAGGTCTCATATTACGCAAAATTGACTCTTATGAGCTTTTAGCCATGTTATAATGCTGTTATCTCCTCAAAAACAGACCTGGAGTTGTGTTTTGTTTCATTCACACATGTTTGAGTAACACTTTATTATTAGTCTGTCTACCTCACCAAAGGTCAAAATGCTCCGTTCCACTTTGTGATGTCATGAAGCTGTAATTTTCAAGTTAAGTAGAAATGGGAAATTCCAGGGTTGAAATCATCCAAATGACTCGAGTGGAGGTGTGTGCAATTTAAAAACACAGTTCACAGGAAGCACTTCCTGTATTACCACATGACATCACAAGGTGGAGCAGATTGTTTTCTGTTTGAAAGAAGAACTCAGCTTAAATATGAAGGGTTTGTGTGTTAAACATGTGAATGAAAGAAAACACAACTCCAGGTCTGTTTGTGATGAGGAAACAACATTAGAACATAGAGCAGAAAACAGCATAATATGGGCCCTGTAATCCTGAATAAACCAGCTCCTTATAAGGCCAGGCACACATTCGCCTCTGATAATTGGACACTTGAAGGTAATTTGGGAGTGGCATTTTGATAAGAACAAGTGTTTTTGTGTCTCTCATTGTTCCCAAAACAGCATGTGACCCTGGAGGCACCAAGGCCGGACTGGGACAGCTGCTGCAGTGGACCCATTGTCCCGGGACGAGCCTTGTACCACCAGCCTTCCTCTGAGTGGTACCAGGCAAAGACAACAGACTCTATTCATGATGTGTGTGTATATGTGTGTGTGTCTGTGTGTGTGTGTGCACGTGTGTGAGTGTGTGTGTGTGCAGCTGCAAGAGGAGAGGGGTGGTATAATATTCATAATAATAATAGGGGCCTTGTTTTAGCGGGCTCACCCCATCCCAACGCCCATACGACTCAGTTTCACATCTGGAGACAGTTGTCCTCACACCTAACAGCCAAATCAACACCCAATCACACAGAGGGGTGTTAGCAAAGCCCAGAACGATTTGGGATTCAGACAGAACAAAAACAAGGTCAAGGTAACACTTTGGAAAGGGTATAGCAGATATAACAAGAGAATGGTTAGGTAGACTCCATCGATCCGCTTCAGAAATAATACAATATATTGGCTTATTATGAGTATAGCTTATATTTCAAATCAGGTATAAAAAAATACAATTAACTTGATAAAAAAAATAACAAAAAAAAATCTTATATAGTTATGCACGGATCTGCCACTGAAAAACTTGCTGGATCAGATATCGGCTTCCAAATATCAGTTCAGTCAATATCCTGATTGGACAAATACACTGATGTAACAAGACTATTGATCATAATTGGCCCAGAACATCTTGTAATGTTTGAATTTTTATTTTTTTAAGCTGTTCTGTGGTTGGTTGAGGGATAAAAAAACAGCTACATAACGCATTTTGGATTGGCTTTGTCTTATTTTATTTTTGTTTAAAGCACTAGTATAAGCTGATATCGGGAATCGGCAAGTACTTAAAGCTACAGTATTGAAATCGGTTTTGAAACTGACACAGCTGGATCGGTGCGTCTCTAATCTTATGTACCTATTTGCTTGGGTTTCATCAGAGAACTTGTTAGACCTGTTAATGTTAATGTCTCTCCCTACTCATCAACCCATTTTAATGTTGTTTCTTATACAGTAAAGCCTACACACAGAACACATTATCAACAACACATTCTAGCATCTGTTCATCACTTATACAAAGAAATAACCTTTGCTTAACTTCATTTCCAAAGTTGACACAATACTAGCTTATTCTCCTTGATGTGTCTGTGGCGCTCACCGTGAAGCTGTTATGCAGGGCGGACTCCGGTGGGTATACGATGAAATGCCGCAGCGTGAACCCAAAACCCTGAGAGTTTTTGTGCAGGAGCAGCGTCCGCGGGCACCTCCAAGCCACGCCCCCGTCCCGCCCGGCCCGGGACCCCAGCACCGGCCGAGGGTTGTCACTGCCCGAGGAGAGACCATCCCGCCGGCCCTTACCCTGTGGACAAAGAGGAGACCTGGGTAAGTTAAATGTACAATAGATACTAGTGGAATCAGACTGTTAGAGGTAGTATTTGGAGTGATGGAAAGTCTGCACCGTTGCCATGGAAATTAATAATATATATTTATATTTATGGTGAAAAGCTCTCGAAATGTCACCTTAAGTTGAAATAGTATAATAGCCAACAAATACAGCAAATGTACATACTTTAATTTTTAGAAATATTTGTAGTTGAGAAAAAGTAATATGAAACCAAGGTCGAACTTTACAAGGAGTGCGGGACTGCGTCCATAATCACTTCCTATTTGGAATGTGGTGGCTAGCAGGTTAACTAGGTCCATTTATATATACAGTCTATAGATCTAACTTAACTTCTCATCTACTCATTAAATATAAGGCCAACACTTTGTCAAGACATCAAATCATTTTTATTCCTTCTCTGAACCTTCATTGAACCTTAATGCCTGCTTTGCGGCCATGTATTTTTAACCTGTGAAGCACTTTGGTCAACCCTGATCGTCTTTCAAATGTGCTATATCAATAAATTTGATTGATTTAAATGATCTCAGATTTCATTGGTCAGTGGAAGCTGGAGAGCTGGACTTGAGTAGAATCAGCTGTAAATACTTCCTGGATTTAAAAACAATGGTCTGGTGATACAACAGAGGGTCCTCCAGGAAAGCTATAGTTTAAATAGGAAAGAGAGATAATAGAGGGTTGAATAGAAACAAACAGAAGTGACCCCATATACTGCGGTGATGGGTCTGTTTAGGCAGGTATATGTACTGATATTTACTCATTTATTTAAAATTTGTTTCATATTATCGTAACTTGAGTAACACAATTTTGAAGTAGCTCTCAGCCTCAGTGTTAGCATCACTTCCTTTCCAATTCTATCTCGATGAGGTTTTTGCTATGCCACATTAAAATGAATTAAGATTTAAAGATAAGGCAGTGGAGCATGTCTCTGATAACATGTTAAACACTAAACAAATGAGGTGCCACTTTTCGAAACACACGTGTTTGTGGGCCAATGCTAAGGCTAATGGTAATTCTGAGGCATAAAAAATATTAAAACAACACCTTAAACTGAAATAATCTACAAATAAAAACAATCAAATCATCTTTACATTAATCACATTTTACACTTAATAATTTGTTTATTTTATATTTTATGCTTTTAATAAAAGTTAGCATTAGCTTTAAGACACAGTGAGCTAGCTAGCATGCTCCAGTGCACAGAGCCTATTACATCTGAGCAAGCCTATAGCCTAGCAAGTTAGTTACAGTCAGTCCATATACAGTTTTTAAAAATTCAAATGTAAAAAATGAAATGTTATGAATTATGCATTGTATCTGTAGTATCTGTACTGTGATTTTAAAGAGATTTTATTGACCCAGTGAAGTGCTCTACCTCTGCTCTTAATCTAAAACATAAAAGTATGTTATTTTTATGATCTTATCTTACTTTTCATAGAGCCTATAGCTTATTTTGTACTTTGATTTGAGAGATTCGTATCAGTTTGAATGCAATTTGAATAGACACAATTCGCAAATCGCAAAGGCTGCAATTTTTAAGTAGACCTGCCAAAATTTTCTCTGCAAACAACAAAATCTCCTGTCTTATTCTGCATAAAAACTACTAACCCTGTAGTTTATATTTGTACAAACATGTTCTCAGATGTGACTCCTGTGTCAGTTCATCTTGAGTTCTTCTGGGCGTGTTTAAAATGTGAACTTTGAACAGACTCCTATAATTAAAACAAATTGCAAATCTGATCATGATTGCTATGCTTGTCAGAAAAATCTAAATTAGATATTACTCCCAAATTGTTCAACCTTAAACTCTATAAACTCTATAATCTCTTTGGCTTTCTAACTCTCTCTTGGAGGGGCAGAGTAAACAGGGCGAGCTCACTGTAGCTAACAGTTACACATGAGAACTATCACCCTCCCGTCGCCATAACGACCCACATCTGTCACTCAAACAGGATCACCTGACCAAACAGGATCACCTGACCAAACAGTCCGGGACGTCCCAAAGGAGGAGGGGGCGGGGCTTTCCCAGAGGTCATGTCTCCAGATGGGCCAGTAAACCGTAATATTCAATGAACTGAAAGACTCACTATATGGATTTTTAACAGGTCAATTAATCACACTATAGGGCTAACGCTAATTATTGTGCAAAGAATGTAAGCTAGCACATTTGTAAATGGAAAAGCCAAAGCAAAAGTAGTAGATAATGACAGATTAAGATACTCAGATAGTAAAACGTTTCTTTATTTACAAGCACTAGTCAGAGATGGGTAGACTAGCCAGAGTTCTGTTACTTTAAAGATGTACTTTGTAGACAAAGGGTCTGCCATCTGCTTATCTCCATGTCATTGTTTTGCTGGGAATGTTCCACACTATGGATTTATAACTTATCTATCTCCCTATAGAGACAAGTGACGTGACCTGGCCAATGTTACACGTCAGATCTGGGGAGAGGCAACTGCGTTTTTCCAAGGTATTTATGAGCAAAGAAGAAAAAAAAAACAAACACCAGTTTAATGCGATACTGTGGAACATTTCAGGATAAGCAGCAAAATAGCAAGAAGAATGCAATTTGAAAAAGGAGCGTTTGAAAGAAAACACAAATATTCAAATCATTTAATAAAGCAAGCCTGGATAAACTGATAGGGATATAAACGGAAGAGCGTCTGAGACAAAACTGATATCTAAGGAAATTTACTGTAGTCTAAAAGGAGATGACCTTGATGAGTGAGTCACTACACAGTTCACTATAGATTACATTTGTTTTTTATTACAATGGCCTAAAATTCAAAATGCAGCAAACCAACACATGAGAATGTCTAGACAACAACAGCGACACCCTCCCAGCTTCCACTTCCAGTTCCTCTCTCTCCCACATCTGCACAAATATCTCGTTCACTTATTTATGCAAGGTCACAAACGTTAAAAGGCCGTGTCGACCCCACGGCCTTACTCAGGGAACAGGAAGTTGTAGACCAAGGACAGGAACAAGGCTGCACTAACAAGGTGATATTGTATTAATAACCAATACTCTTTCACTCCTTTCCCTTCTGTTTCTTTACTATTTCCTGTTTCCTACTTTATTTAAAGGTCCTATATTACACAAAATTGACTCTTGTGAGCTTTAAGCCATATTATAATGCTGTTACGTCTTCAAAAACAGACCTGGAGTTGTGTTTTGTTTCATTCACACATGTTTGAGTAACCCTTTATTATTAGTCAAAGCTCAAAATACTCTGTTCCACTTTGTGACGTCATGAAGTGGTACAGTTTTCAAGTTAACAGCTACCTTTTTCTTTTAGTTCAGTAAAGTTTGGCAATTTCAGGACTGAAATTATCCGAATGATTCTAGTGAAGGTGTGTGGAGTTTAAAAACACAGTGGAGCACTTCCTGTATAACCTCATGACATCACAAGGTGGAACAGAGTGTTTTCTGTTTGAGTGAAGAACTGCAGGGTTTGTGTGTTAAACATGTGTGAATGAAACAAAACACAGCTCCAGGTCGGTTTGTGATGAGGAAACATTATAACACAGATCAGAAAATAGCGTAATATGGACCCTTTAAAGGTGCACTATGTAATTTTCGGATGTGAGGTCTGTTACCATCTGTTACCTGGAATGTTTCTCTGGATGATTTTACATTTATCCAATTGAAAATCATGTGTTCTTAGTGTAAGAGGGGTTGACGCAAGACAGATCTGACCTTTAACTTGATCTTGGGTATTACCTGCTTGTCTCCATGGAGTTAGACAACTTTAATTCCATAGTGTGGAACATTCCAGGCAATAACTCTCAATAGACACAAGAAAGTGGACTCCACAAAAGCTACATATATAGTGCTGCTTTAATGTGAAATTGCCTTAGTCGTATTTGCTTCACAGTCTGTCATCTCTCAAGCTGTTCATATAAATGCACTCTCTCACCCATCATTAATAATGCCGTGGTTTCGCTCCGTGAGCCAGTCAGTCACCTCTCCATATTTTCATAACACATTTATCATACCCATGCCTTCAACACATTCCTGACGTCTCCAACTTTCAGGGCAAATTCTTGGCTAAAGCAGGATTAAACAAGGCTTAACCACGGACCATAAAACAAAACGAAACCAGGGTGCTTTGACAATAAAAAAATTACAAATGACATTATATCATGGCTTTACCTCATGAACATTTTAGTGTTGCAATCCGTGACAACACTACAGCCAGTTCAAACAAGCAAAACAACGGCTTTTGACTAAAAATTCTAGACTAAAATTTAGAAAACCAGAACTATCTGTCAGCCTAAAACACAACTATATAAAGTGCACATTTTGATAATTGAGCTCCATGAATCTTTGAGAAATTTGGAAGTTTAGTCTAGCTGTCCAAACAATGCAACGCCAGCCCTTCTACTGTGAATATGTGGCTTACACTGGCATGAAAGTGTATGTGAGGATTTGAGCGGGACAAAAACATGTAAACATTGAAGTAGCACATCTTATAAGGAGGCAAAAAGTTAGAAAGAGGTTTGAATTCTTGTGCAGCAACGGTGTGGTCTGGGACAAGTCCAAACAGACACTGCAAAGGAGTGAATGGAGCAAAGGTGCAGGGGAAGGAGTTAGGAAGTAGGAAGTAGGAGACATAGGGAGGAGGGAGGAGTCTTGGGCTAAGGAGACAGGGCAGGCTCGAGCTCGCCGGTTTCAACCACACAGCCCCTCCCGCGTGGTGCTGGGAATACCAACCCTGTGATTACCCAAAACACATAGGACTGCCTGGGTCCTGGAGAGTAGGGACACACCGATACAGCTCTTTCAGTTTCAGTATTACAGCTGTAAGTGTCTGCGATATTTGGAATGAACCGATACCAGTGTGGAAACTGAAAACAGCATTTATTTCCTTTAAACAAAATAAATGTAATAAAGTAAAACAGAACTGATCCGAACAATTCCCGCTGATATGGAAACGGTTAACATATAAGTCTAAGGATCAGACACACCAGAACTGAGATGGGAAAAAGGAATGTTTGGCTGTTTCGCTTCACACTAATGGAATATATTTCAAGATCAAGCTAAATTGCATACTTTGGTGCCACAAACGCAATTTAATAATGTGGTAACGAACTTCTATACACACACCTGAATATGTTTTTAATGTTTTTAATGGATTTACATACTGATTTGTTGTGTTTATTTTTGTTTGTATTGTATTTTAAACAGGGCACCCATGAAAAATTGATTCTGGGTGAAAGAAACCAGTTAATAGTCTTAGTACATCAGTTTATCTGCCCAACCAGGATATCGACTGAAACAATATTTGGAAGTCGATATCCTACCCAGCTAATGTTTCAGTATTGGTGGTTATCCCATGCCAGTATCAGATTGGTCCATCCCTAGTCCTGGATAGCGAGATTCCCAATCCAACTCCAACTCCACTGCTCCAGATGTTGCAGGACATGTATTTTAACATGAAAGAATACTATTTTAATTAATGCAAAGTAAAATAGCTTCAAATGGTCAATGAAGCATGGGGTTTTGAGCACAGTCCAGACTGTATCATTCATGTTGAGAGCCATATTTTTAATAAGAAAATATTACAGAATTATAAATCATGATAAATGTAGGAAATAGGCTTATAGAGCTATAGTGAACAGTTGGTACTTATTTAAATGGTAGATAGTTAAATTTTTATATAGCAATGTTCCACTCAAGCCCCTCAAAGCACTTTACATCAAGGAACCACTCATTCACACACACATTCATACATCAGTGTGTGCAGACACTGGGGGCAAGGTGTTAAGTGTTTTGCCCAAGGACACAACGACATTCTTCAGCTGTGGGAGCTGGAAACGAAGTCAAGTCAAGTCAAAGTCAAGTCAAACGTATTTATAAAGCAATTTAAAAACAATCAATGCTGCCCAAAGTGGACCGGACCACTTTACCAATGATGTTTACATCGAGAGCAGGATTTGAACCCCTAACCTGATCAGTAGACAAACACTCTACCAATGAGCCACTGTAACTCCATCTAACAGAATTTTTAACCACACAAAATAGTAACCAACTTTTATAGTGCAGCAACCCCATTTTTCAAAGCCACACGGAGCACCAGTGGGTCGCCCTTAGCAACAAAACCAACAAAATAAATTCAACCTATAAAATACTATGTGAAACCTAAACAAGAACTTTGACCAACAATATATCTTTTCTTTAAAAACACCCAAGCTCACCCCATTCAATAGCCACGTCTGTTATCGAAGTGTACCAGGAGGGGGCAGTTTAAAATCCTTAATCAAACGTATAATGCATAACTGTTTCCACATCATTCATCCTATCACATTATCATACAGGATTCCCACAATGCAACGGAAAAACTGGAGGAGTAGTTTCCATGTAAAATAAGCAAACCATGTATTTCTAAATTCCTGCTAAACCTTTGTAAGCTCTAGCTCCCGGCGCTCGGACACTGTTTAACCAACTCAACTCTTGGAAAATTTTTGCTGTGGTTTTGAGTCTAAACTTGACTTCCTATGCAGCCAGACCAGGGAGGACTCCTAACTGCACTGGTCAGAGTAGACTTTTAAAACCAAAATTCTCAACAAGAACACAAAACATGAATACAACCATGAACCAATTAATGAATAGCTTAAATACCAATTATAAACAATAGACAAGACCACACAATGCTTCCCGTGTCAAATAAATTTTCCCCTGTAATAAGGTATGTGTTTTTCTAACAGCGTGCCTAAGGGCATTTCAATTACACAGCTATGATTGTAATGTTTGGTTATAAATACACAAAATAAGCAGGACATGGAGAGGATAAAATGTTCCAGTCAAATTTCATTAAGATCAGGGAAGATAAAGCATGTGTATATTGTGCAGTAATCCTCAAATTGTTTTTTTGGGCTTGTTTCTGGGACAAAGTGTCAGGAATGTGATTGTAAACAATTTTTTTTCTTCTTTGATTTTCAGGCACTTTTCAAAACGCCTAAATAGTCAATCCAAGTAGCAACAACTGTCTCGGGGCAGGCTGTCAGAAGTGCGACTGGCCTCACTGACCCCCAAACACTAATGAATGGTTTTACATATAGAGAAGGTAAAGTGTTATGCCCAAAGACACAACAGCAGTGTGTGATGCCTAGAGTGAGAATTGAACTGGAATCTGTCTAGTTATTGTGAGATATATTACAAGGATGTGCTGATACAGGAAAAACTGGTGAATCAGATATCAGCTTCCATATATCGGTTCGATATTGATATCCTGGTTGGGTATATGAATAGATGTATTAAGATGTAATATTTATTGATCATATTTAGCCCTAAAAGTGTCATAATGTTTGAATTTTGTTTTATACAAAGTTGTTCTGTGGGTTACATAAGGGATAAACAGCACATTTGTATCAGTTTTGTTTTATTTTATTTTTGTTTAAAGGAAATAAAGGCTGTTTTCAGTCTCTGCTCTGGTATCGGTTGATATCAGGTCTTGACAGGAACTTAAAGCTATAGTATCGGTATCGGTATTATAACTGAAAAAGCTTGACAGGTGCATTCCTAACATATTATACTGCAAAAAATAGCATATCTATTGGTGTTATTACTCCCTGCCCACTTTGTCTGTAAATATTCCTAAACCGCATTTTCTTTGTCGTAGACTTAGTTAAGTGGGAATCCTGTTCATTTCAATGGAGAATCTGGGAAATGTTTTGCCGCTAAAATATTATATTAAGTAAAAGTAGGCTGATTTGTGTCAAAAGTTCAATGTTTATGTGCAACAACAGGTCAACGCTGCCCTCTTTCTCTGGGAGGCTTTAAAACGGCTCTGTGGTCCCGATAGAACATATTTACTGTCAAGATCAATAGCCCCATGCAAAATAATACAACCCCAATAACGATGGCGGCGTTCACGGCAACTTCAGGAATAAGGTGAATATGGTTCTTACTCTGTGTTTATAAGAACTTTATGATTAGTAAAATTGCTTTGTAAGAAAAAAAATGTTGGAATTAGTGAAAAAATCAAAATAGAAACACTATATATGTGTTATGTGACCAATTGTGACCCTAGAATCTGGCATCCCGGGGTTGGGATAGTGGCTCCTGTTCCACTCGGAGTACAGGAGGAATGCAGGGACGAGCTGCCGGAACAATAATGGTCTTTTAAAAAGCTGAGAGCTGCAACCTGTTTGAAAAGTGGAGATTTAGGAGGCTACAATCGCTGACCAGGGTTTAATCCCAGCTGTCTACACCACCACAGACCCAGGACAGGGGCAGGAAGCAGAGGGATGGGCAAATACAGATAAAAGTACTGCAAACTGTAGTTATTTAGAGGTGAATCTATTCCAAATGATTCAAACATATTTCTGATGTTATGAAAAATGCTATTACTACCGCAAGTACTCTTACTCTACTTTAGTAATGCTATAAGTACTGCAGGTTCTACCTACTACTTTTTGCCATTACTATCCCACTACAATGATGCTAATGAATGTAACTGCAATATGCTACAAACTATTACAAAACAACGCATTGACTACTACTACTACTACTACTACTACATTCTAAAATATCTATGCAATATACTTCTAGTACTAGAACTACAACTGCTAATGCTGCTACTACTACTACTACTACTACTACTACTGCTACTATTACTACTACGATGATTACTACAGCTGCCACTACTACTATTACTACTACTACAACTAGCTGGGGAAACAATAACAACCGCTACTAATACAACTACATATACAACTATACATCTACTACTTTTCCCTTCATTGTTAATAGTTTTGGTAATTACTTTACCAGTGTTATTATTACAACATCTAATCTGTTGTCAATTACGTCCTGAAAAGGTGTGTTTCCATTTGTTTACATAGTGAAAAATATAAACTATAAAGATGCTGAATATATTTCTGTTACTCACCAGAAAAACAGAGGGTACACTGGCCCACCTTTGCAAGTCTAAAAGCATCGCACATGTCCCATTATCCAAAAATATGAATCCAAATCTTAAACCTTTCCCCTAAAACACTTTGAAAACCTCATTCAAGTTCAAACGCACAACCTCGCTCTGCCCTGGGCATAACTCACTAAACCAGCGTCTCAAAGTCAATATTAATGTATATGTGCTGTCTACCTGTCTGACCCCCTGCGCTGTTCAACCAACCATAGGCCACGGGACGATGATGTAATGTCAGTTAAACAGGTTTTCAAATCCACCTGCTCCTGAGACATATTGTTCTCTGTCTGTGATCGACGCTTGGTCACACACTCAAATGCAGGTCCTGGGATGTTTTTCAAAATGGACGATTTTACAATAATTTTTACAGGTTCAACTGGTAGAACACGGCGTGAATGGGGACAGGAAACTGAGCCTCATTCCACACAAGGATTAATTAAAGGATGACAGCAATTACTAATACTATTATTACTACTACTACTACTACTTTTTTCATATCCTGGCCCCAACGGTGTGACTCCTAGGTGACTCCAGCAGGCTGCCTACTACCACCTCCATCCAACAACTACAGCCAGTAATGACAACAACTACACAACAACTACTACTACTACTACTAAGACTACTACTTTTTCGAGATCCTAGCCCAGAGTAACCCAGTGAGAAAAAACAAACTGTGCCTCCCCGCTGACTCCAGCACGCTGTTGTTTGCCAGAGAATCCTGCCTACCACTACTACTACCACTATTATTACTCCTTCTCCTACTACTATTACTACAAGATCAGTGGTACATTTTTGTTACAAGTACACGTACAAAGCAAACAGAAAATCCTTCAGTGAATGATGACGGCTGATAACTTTGAAAAGCCTAGCCAAAACAAACCCAACTCAGAGTCCTGATGTCACATCGAGATAGACACACCGTAGGTAACCATGACAACAATTCAATTTCTACACTTAACCTATGTAGTACAGTTGTCTTCTCTCCTCCCCCATTATAAATGCATGCATTTCTGCCCTGATTGTGGCATTTTAAAGTGTGTCACTGGTTTAAATGCACCCGAGGGGGATGGTACCAACATGCAAATGCAGAAATGAGGAAATGCATTATAAGTCAACATTAAAGCGCTCATATTACACTGTTTTCTGATCTGTTATAATGTTGTTTCCTCATCACAAACAGACCTAGAGTTATGTTTTGTTTCATTCGCACATGTTTAAAATACAAGCCCTGCATATTTAGGCTTAGTTCTTCTCTCAAACAGAAAACACTCTGTTTCACCTTGTGATGTCATGTGGAAATACAGGAAGTGCTCCACTGTGTTTTTAAGCTGTCAATCCCTACTGAACTAAAGGTAAAAGGAGCTGTTAACTTTAAAAGTACCACTTCATGACATCACAAAGTGGAACAGAGCATTTTGATCTTTGGAGATGTAAACAGACTAATAATAGAGTTACTCAAACATGTGTGAATGAAACAAAACACAACTCCAGGTCTGTTTTTGAGGAGGTAACAATATTATAACATGACTTAAAGTTCACACAAGAGTCAGTAGAGTCTAGCTGTGTTGCCCTGTGTTCTAGGGGCATTTTGAGGGGGCTGGGGGAATCTTACAGCTTGCCTTCTAAGATCTGCCCCCTCCTCGCACCTAGCTAAAAGTGGCACTTGCAACTCATGTGTTTTCTAAAGCTACTAATTAGCAACCCTCTAAGCAAAAGATACCCCAACAGATTTTTTTCCCGAAGCAAAAACAACTCTAAGATCATAAGCTATGGTATAAAATGAGCTAGAAGAGAGAGCGTCAAGAAAATGAACTGTGTGTACTTGAGGTATCTGTCAGCAGTTAAATACTTTCACGCTTTAAAC
This sequence comes from Periophthalmus magnuspinnatus, assembly GCF_009829125.3. Classification (NCBI taxonomy): domain Eukaryota; kingdom Metazoa; phylum Chordata; class Actinopteri; order Gobiiformes; family Gobiidae; genus Periophthalmus; species Periophthalmus magnuspinnatus. The sequence continues at coordinate 18,940,561 of NC_047133.1, forward strand.
AGTGGCCAGATCATACAAGGGCTTACCTGGGAGTCATGTGAGGTTGACAACAGTTTTTAAGGAGGATCTAGCTCAAGATAAAGAGAAAATGTTGCATCATAAAATACTACCTTAAAAAGCCCATGTTACGCTTCTCATCACAAATATACATGGAGTTGTGTTTTGTTTAATTTACACGTTTAACACACAAACTGCATATTTATTTCTTCTCTCAAACAGAAAACACTCCTTGTGATGTCATGTGGTAATACAGGAAGTGCTCCAGTGCGTTGTTAAACTCCATACACCGTCACTAGAATCATTTAGATGATTTCAGATCTGGAAATGCCCATCTCTACTGAACTAACGGTAAAAGATAGGTGTTGTCTTGAAAACTACCGCTTCATGACATCACAAGGTGGAACAGAGGATTTTGAGCTTTGGAGATATAGACAGGCTAATAATAAAAGATTACTCAAACATGTGTGAATGAAACAAAAAAACACTTCTTGGTTTGTTTTTAAGAAGGTAACGACATTATAACATGGCTTAAAGCTCACAAGAATCAATTTTGTATTATATATATATATATATATATATATATATATATATATATATATATATATATAAATTTGGTTAAAAAATAAATAAATTTAAATAAAACAGAAGAAATACTGGTTTACACATACATACTAGCATGCTAACAAAATGAAGATTTCTAAATATAAGGGTAAGGGATCGTTGTATTTTTATGGCTATAACGATCCCGAACCAGGATAAACCAAGATTAACGCATAATTGTCTAGCGCAAAATTATTAAAATAGATTTTCTGAGCCAAATTCTCAGGATTAACAATGAAAAATGGACCGCTGTCATAGCAATTAACAATATAAAACAGCTCTATGTGTTATAATAGTCCTCAAAATGTTGCATATAACAGTAAGCTGAAACTCATGAATACATTCCCCACATACTGTACCCACGCTGTACCCTCTGCTTACCCAGGGCTGGTATACACTATGCCCGCTAGGCATGCCTCTCTCTGTGGGACCCGTGGCTCCGCGTAGCACTGCCACCCAGATACAGCGCGGTTCAGGGGAGCTGCAGTCCACCCCCACCGCGTTTTGGAACCTCCAGTCAGACCGGGCCGCGGGCTGAGGGCACGGTAGCATAGCAACGGGCATCGGGGAGCGTGGGTCTGCCTAGCTCCGCATGGCTCCTCACTCAATGCCAATCAGCTAACTTTACACAAATCGTTCATTCATACTTTGGTCCAAAAAAAAGTTGAATCCATTAAAGTCCACACCATCTTCTTGTTGTTGTTGGAAATAGACTGAACTAAATGAGCGGGAATGAGGGAGTCCTTCAAAGGGGGTTGGTAAAGTCCAGATGCATGACCAGATGGAGCAGAGGTAGGTCTAGTTTCACCCTAGACGCTCACACACACTGTAAAACAAATGACATCTCCTCTTTGGTTGGTGTTCGGTGATGTTCCGCATACAAAGCCCCTAAAGACCACCCCCAAACACGCGGGTAAGGGGGCCGGCTCTGCTACTGTCTGCTCCTCTCTCTGCCTCCTCCCTCCGGTCCGGGCTCGCTACCTAAATCTGGACATCTCCCTCCCAAAGTTCTAGCTGTGTTCCACTCTCCCTGGATGAATTATGAAGCAATTTGGACAGGAGGTTCCACACTGTTTACATATATTGCTCTGGCGAAAATATAGCATCCAGATGTTGACTTGTGTAATTCAATCAATGTTTCTTTCCTTTGCGCCACAAAAATGCCAATATTGTCTTCTTACAAGTTCAGTCCATATCTCTTAGCCACTAGACTCAGATAAAGTTCAAATCTACCACTATGCTCTACTGTTTCTTCTGCTGTTTCCATATCTCAATGCCAAAATTCCAAAATATCTCTGACTGTTTCTCTCTATAAAAGGCAGCTGTAGTTCTTAAAAAGGTGACAAAACACTAACCAAAATTTGAAAATCTTGAAAACCTGAAAATCAGAATTATATCAGCATGTTGAGTTCATGTGTCAAAATGGCACAAAAGTTCAAAATTCAGTCTTTTCTTCCATCCTTTCTCTCTCTCTCTCTCCGAAACGCAAAAAAAAAAATAAAATTGAAAATCTAATTCATAACAATCAGCTTTTTTCCACTGCACTACAATTTCTTTTTGTGAGTTAAGTCAGCATATTGAGTTCATGTGTCAAAATGGTACAAAAGTTCAAAACTGTGTCTTTTCTTCCTTCCTTTCTTTCCCTCTCTCTCTCCAAAAGACTCCAGAAGTTGCTAAAAAATGGCAAGATCTTTAAAAAAAACTCAAATCAAAAATCTAATTCATAAAAAACAGCTTTGTTCCATTGCACCACAACTCCTTCTTCTGAGTCCATATTTCAAAACGTTAAAGAGGTCCACTCTCCCTCTCTCTCTCTTCTTTCTCTCTCCGTCTCCAACCCCCCCTCCCTCTCTCATAGGCGGTTGTAGTTGTTAAAAAGGCTAAATCCGTCCTTGCTGGCTGCAGTGTAAAGAGCAGGTCCGCTGGCTCCACGTGTGCGTCTGTGTTTGAGCCACACAAACAGAGAGTGACAAAGCTGTAATCCAGCCGCTAAACTCCACAAAGGCTGGCCCTGCCCACACTCAGCTCGCTCCAAACAAAACGCTCCGAAAACACACACAGGACGACTACGAGCACAAAGGAGACACAATGTGACTTGTTGACGTGCCAATAATCACTTTATATTTACATACTTTTATTTTTAATATTACTGAAGAAGCTAATAGTGAGTTGTTATTAAAAATATAAACTTTTTTCAGAAATTTACTTCTACTATTATATATGCCACTTACTAATACTAATGCTACTACTGCTACTACTACTACTACTACTATTACTACTACTACTACTACTACTGCTTCTACTACTACAAATACCACTACTACTATTGCAAAAACAACAACAATAACAACAACAACAACTAATACTACTTCTATTAGTACTGGAACTACTAATACTAATGCTACTACAACTACTACAAGTACTGGTCCTACTACTACTTCTACTACTACAACAACTGTTATCATTACTTCTGTACTACTACTACTACTATAACCACTACTACTCCTACTGCTACTACTGCTACTAGTAAAGCCATAAACTTTAAATAAATACTGTGATGAACTATATTTAGAGAAAATACAAAATGGTAGAAATGACCAATCATTGTCCAATTATATTTTACAGACACTCAAAAAACTTTACCTCCAGGAAAACACCTCACCAAACTGACACTTCTTCTGTTTAAATATGTTTGGTATTTTCAGCTTCAAACAACAATGAAAGTAGACATGACAAGAATTTCTCAGTTCCCAAAACAAGGCCACTGTGAGTCACTGTGACCTGGTTATCGGCCCCGTACTCCCATCATGCTTCAGTTCACAGGACCCACCCAAACACGCTCCACAATGACACCTACACACCAGCGCACTAAATCAGCCCCAACGATTCTCACCACACTACCAGGCCTACGAGCTGCATGGGAACACAAGCATTTCATAGGGTGCGTTGCTATACTCTCATGTATAACTCTATGGGAGACTCACTGTTTTGGAAAGACCTACTCAAAATTTATAATACACAAATGTTTTTTGTTTGGGATCGGCTCCACAAACTTGTTAATCTCATGGCTTAAAGTCCTTGCAGCTTGTAGTGAAAAAATTGAAGATGTAACAATACTGGAATATTGGCGCTAATCTTTGAAAATCAGATCGGTATCGGCTCCAAAATATAGATCCTGACGATATCCTGGTTGGGCCTATAAATTGATGTAATAAGACTATTGACAGGTCGTGGTCGGTCCAGAAAGTCGCATAATGCCAGAAACGAGTTCATGTTCACTTCCTGTTTGGAACGTGGCGGCTAGCAGGTTACAGCTAAAATTAATATTGTTTAAATACTGATTTTTGTTGTAATACAGTGGGTTCTTGGGCCTAACCAATAATTGAAATGATCAGGGTCAACATTTGTTAATTTACCTTTTAGATATTTAGTACACCTAAGTAGTAGTAAAGTACAATATAAGTCTAAGTAATAGGAAAAATCCCTAAAAGTTCCCATAGCCGGATAACAACATGACAAAATATGCATGAGATACAAAATGACAGACAAGTTCGCAGTGTGACACTCGAGTGGGGCATGTCATGGCAGGAAAGGGGAAGGAGACGGTGTACGGCCTCGGGGTGTTTGGGAGACACACACTGACAGACCTGGGTGACAAGTACCGCAATAAAACAGATAATATTATGCAGGAACAAAGCCAAACCCATGAGAAACACTTGAAAACATGGATTGGATGTACTTAAGAATGTGTATTGTGTAAGTGGTGATTTCTATTGCAATATCATAGCATTTATTAAAGGTGCATTATGTACCTTTTCTGGTGTGGGGTCTGCCTGTCATCTGTTTGTCTCCATGGAGATGTTGATGCTGTTGCGTGCATGGAATGTTCCACAGCATGACATTAGAAAAGCAGATTACGCCACCAGGCCGAGTTACATGTCAAATACATGGAGAGAAGAGCCATTTGCAAGGTTAAACATACCGTCTGAGTGGGCCTTCTCTCCACAAATGTGACGTGTAAGTGTCAGCAGTTGATACTTTGCAGCTGATATCATCAACATTCCCAGGGGGTGTGAAGCTAACTGGAGGACTGGTCTGTCTGAAGCTTTGTTACTCAAGTTGGACTTTATTCTGATCTTTATTTTAACACAATCTGACCAGAAAGAGCTGGTTTAGTTGAAACTGCAGCAGGTGAGATGATTTGTGCTGTTAAACAAGTCTCTCACACATAAACTTACAGGCACGAGCTAGCTAGCATTGGCCAACCGTTTTGTTGAAAATCAAACTCCTAAACAGGACCATGAACGCTCAGATTGATCACAGGCTCATGAAAATGTGCTGTTTATTTTTTTTTTTTTTTAGTTTTCCGTTAAAACATGTTTGGCTGTGTTTGCTAATGTGTGCAATGTGTCACCATGGTAACTTCTGAACATTCAGTTGATACATGAAGAACACCCCCAGTGCGACACCAAAGCAAAGTATCAATAAAAACACTTGTAACTGGAAACAAAATGCAAGATTCCAGGGAAAGCAGTAACATCACCATGGAGAAAAGCAACTGGTGAATGATCAACAAAAAAGTTACATAGTGCAGCTTTAACTTTTAGCCTTAAATGTACTGCATTGTATTATATGATCAACAAAAAAGTTACATAGTGCAGCTTTAACTTTTAGCCTTAAATATACTGCATTGTATTATATGATCAACAAAAAAGTTACATAGTGCAGCTTTAACTTTTAGCCTTAAATGTACTGCATTGTATTATAAAACTGGTGTTGAGTAAATGGGTAAATGGATTTGGTATAAACATTTTTTTATAATAATAATAAAATAAATAATAAATAAATAATGATTTAAAAAAAAACATTTTAAATTGTAGATTATTTTAAATATAATTGACTTGGTTGTAATTAAAGTAATGAATTTAAAATATTATCTGCAATTAAGGGGATTAAACCAGGTCCCAAAACAGTGAGCCAGCTTAAGTAAAGATTCACATATGTTAGAAATGCCACAGGGTCTAGAAGGATGGTAACATGAGTGAAGTGGGAACATATTTGCAGTGAAATATGAGGCATTTAAATGAACTACAGTTTCAGATGTACAGACATACCATAGACTACAATGTATGACTGTGGTTAGCAGTTATTGTGTCTCACTATGTTGTACACCACTGCTATGTTAGCTTCAGCAAAGTGCGATTTTACCACAAAAACATAGCATCAGAATGTCCTGGAAGCAATGTTTTCAAACCAAACCAAATGTGAATGGCATGAAACTGCAACTCAGAAGAATAACATGCAAACAGACGAAGCTAGTGGGATTTTTACTATTTATACAAGGAATAAATCTTTAATTGATAAAATGTAAAAAAAAAAAAAAAAATCCTGTCAAAAGTTAATTACAATTACTTCCATAAACCAAAAACATTTGCAACGGTTAAAGCCGACCTATTGTGCTTGTGTCGCTCTATAGTTATAATTTATAACACCTGTGGATGATTATGTTATAATTTGCACATTTTAAATCGCAGTATTCTTCTAAAATGACTGAAGAAGAAACAAGTCCGCCAATTTCTGCATTTGAAAACTGCGGTGCCCAATCGGAGCTGATGCTGCCGTAAACATCATCACAACAAAGAAACATGTAGCTGTCGGCGCCCCCTATGGATAACTGCACATCACACTAGCGAGTAGCAGGGTTTTTTTTCTTTTGTACCAAAATGACTATGCAGCACTGCTGAATCCTACAAGTATCACAGGTTAACAAAATAAAATTGAAGAATGAAGTAAGTACATCACAGGGGGCGTGTACCAGCGGCAGTGAAAACGGGGATTCATTGGCAGTATGGCGTCTTATAATAAAATAAGTCTTAAAATAAGCCTTTAAAGATTTCTCAAACATGGACGAATCACTCCAAAAACAACTTCAAGAGGGTAAATGGTGAGGGTAAACAACTATATGATGGTTACAATCTCTGAAAAGTCCATTTTGCAGAATAGGTTTGATTTAAAATGAGTATTCTTATTATCTTGTGTTGTATTATCAAATGCAACTGTCTCTGAGCATATGTGGATTCATGTAGTAATTTTTAAATGGTTGAGTTTTTTTCCTGTTCTTGAGTCCTTCCTGATTTGAATCATGTTGTGAGGACTTTTTCCATTCTAAAGATATAATATATAAAACTGAATTCCTTAATTGCTATGACGATGGAGGGCCATTGTCATCAAGCTTGAAACCCGAGATAAATTTTCATTTCACATGGTCAAATAAGAAGTTTGGAAATCAGGTTTAAAACTATTAACTCTCTTTTGTGTTGGTTGTACTATTTTATTACTTTTCTTATAGGTAAATCAATACAGGACTAGCACAGCATCTTCAAACATACAGGAAACAGCCCTAGATCAATACATTTGCCTAGACACATTTTTTTATATGAGCACTTTATTATATTTCTTTCCAAACAATGAGCTACACTTTTACTTTGTCAGTACATTAGTTAGATATCCAGTTCACTTCTGCAGTGCAGTTTCAAATATCATAACCCATCCCTGTCCTCCGCTGACCCATCTCATTGTAGTCCGTATTTAGAGAAAACACCCCATAATTGTGTCTACATTGGTTTGTTTGTGCCATGTGTAACTAAAATCACTCAACAACCTCTTTTTTCTCTTTTCACCGAATGTTTCCTGGTGTATTCCCCTTCGCCTAAACAACCTCCAGGTGAATGTGGACAGTTGTGTTCAAACTGGACAAGCACGTTACCTCTGTTGTAAAGTCCAGCTTCTTACAGTTGGGGCTCCTTGCTAAAGTAAAGCTCTATTTATATCGTTGTGTCTGGATTATTGTAATAGTTCGTCTGTGGGACCAGACCAGGACTCTCTGCAGAGGTAACAGAACATCCACCTCAGGCCTGTGCTCCTGTTCATATCAGGTGCAATTAAAAATGTTATTAATTTAAATGTCTGCACTCTTTGGGTCCTGTTTGCACTCCATGGGTCCTCTCTATCTGAGGGAGTTACTGCAGCACTATACTCCACCCAGAGCCCTGAGGTCAGCTGACCAGCTCCTGCTGCTGAGCCCAAGACTAGGCTCAAGACCAGAGGTGACAGAGCCTTTTCTGTGACAGCGCCCAGACTATGGAACAGCGCCCTCTGTCTGTTATATCCTCTCAGTCTTTAACACAGTTTAAGATTAGACTGAAAACCCACCTCTTCTCCCTGGCATTGATATCTTGGTATTGTATTGTTCTTTTCCTTTGCATCATGTTATCTGTTTTTCTGTTGACTTTTATGTGAAGCACTTTGATCAGCAGACGTTGTTTTAAATGTGCTGTATAAAAAAACTTGAACTGAACTGAACTATAGACCATTTAAAAATGTGCAAACAAAAACTTACAAAATAGTGGTTATTTTGCTAATCAATTAACATAGTGATTATTTATTTCATTTAATTGAATGTTAAGACCTGAAAAGGCAATAAAGGTGAGATTGTTACTATATTTTACTCAGATAAAGCTGAGTAAATACAAAAAGTACACATTTCTGTCCTAAATACATCTTCTCTGAGCTCATGGCATATTTTTCAGCCTGTGTATAGACCAGTTAATGATTATTTAATTCTTAAATTAGTTGACAATTATTTAAAATTAGTTGCGATTAATCGATAAACTTGTTGCTAATTATCTCTGCTTCATTTTGCCTCCAGTTGCCTCCGTTCAGGAACGTCCTCATAACAATCTTATTTTAAAGGGTCTATACCATGGGGCCTCTTTTCTCAGTCATGGAAAAACCTGCTTGGGGCCTGTCTGTGGTTGCTATGTTACGTAATCTTTTGGCCTGTTATGAAGAGGATTAAAACATATCAGAGAGCTAATCGGGCTGTTAGTGTTAGCCACACCTCCCTCAGGCTTTTCCAGCTGTTTGTTATCATGAGGGCAGGAGCCAAAACCAGGCATCACTCCTTTAAGATTAGCCGCACAAGTGTCTGGCTTTGAAACCTGAGATGCCTGGGATGAATTGTAAACATTATGTAAGTGTCACTATTGGATCGTTATAGCCTTTGTTAAGAATAAACTGCTGATATATGGGACCTGCGCTAACAGACAAAAGTTTGGACACATCATTTCATTCAGTGTTTTTAATTAATTTTTTTTATTTTTATTGAATAATAGCACACATGTTTTTGGCCAATTCAATATACTTTCTATTGATAAAAAATTCGACTTGCCTAAAATCTTAACCAGATGAGCAGACAACGTCATAAGGTGAAGTTACAAGTCAGGTCTGTAAAAATGCATGCTTTCAAAGTGTGTACTTTGTGTATTTTTGCAATATAATCCCCTGCAATTGAATAAATGAAGGATAGATTAGTTGAATGCCATAATGAGGAACATTCCAGGTATAGCAAAAACATCTCCATGGAGACAAGCAGACTAGTGTTATCACGACACTCAAATTTCAAAGTCGATTTCGATACCATAATGATAATAAGAAACTCTTCCTTTAGGCAATAGAATGTGATTTTCCACCTTAAATGGAAGTACTTTTCTGTTATATTCCCATGTGGTCTTATATCTGTGCTATTCCTCAGTGGTCCAGGTAGGCTCCATAGTGGTCCATGGGCATATACTAGTCTATGTGTCCTATACTTGTGAAAGATACAGCTCAAGATCATTCAAAAGCTATTCAGGAAAGGTTCAATTCTGTCCCGTGTAGGCTAATTAGTGAGTTGTATTAGCGCAGCATTAGAGTGATTATTAGCATTAGCATTAACAAAGAGCCCACCAGGAGCAGAGAGAGGGAGGAACAGCTATGAGTGAACAGAATTCATCTCATTCACTTTGTTTACTCAGTATTATTATTATATATTCTATAATGGAGCTCAGTGACGGCCCATTCATTTTTCCCATAGACTTCCCGAAAGTAGATTAAAAGTTTGAAAGCTCAGTGTAAATCAGCTCTGTGGTAACTAATGATAAGCATTTTTAATATCAATACCTGTTTTGATACTAATTTCAGTATCCATTAGTATCTGATTTTCGATACTTTTGACAACCCTACAGCAGACCCTCCTCAGTAAAAGCTACCATAGTGCATCTTCAATATCACTTATACGTCATATGTCTAAGCTCATTTTTTACTCAAAAGCAAATATCTAGAGTCATTTCTATCTGAAGGCTACATGCAGTTGTCATAGTTCTTCTGCGTATAGATTATAAAGCCCCTGGGATGTCCTCCATCTTGTCCCCTCTCAGGTGAAGTCTTTGGCTCGTGTTCAGGCCTGCTGCGATATGGGAGGCCTGTTTTTGTTACTGCTCCCCATGTGTGAGACTGCGTCCTCAATGTAAACTGTAACTCTACGCTGGCTCTTTCACGCCTGCCCTTAAGTCCAAGTCAAAGCTCGCAGTGTCTCATGAAAGAGAGAAAGGGCAACAATGAGCTTTTGTTCAAATAAATTAGCCACTCCTCCATTTTTGTCAGTGATTAATGTTCAAAGTAACGGCCGTAACAAAGCATATACTGTACTGTTCACGTTATGAGTTTTTGCATAATAGTGGTAGTCTAGATACAGATACAGAAGAAAGCAGAGACGTTGGTATTAAACTATAATTAACTACAATTAATATGACTATTGTTTAAAGTTCCTATATTATCCTAAACTGACTCTTGTGAGATTTAAGCCATGTTATAATGTTGTTGCCTCCTCAGAAATACTTGGAGTTGTGTTTTGTTTCATTCAGACATGTTTGATTAAGCATTATTATTAGGCTGTCTACATCTCCTAGGCTCAAAATGCTCTGTTCCACCTTGTGATGTCATGAAGTGATGCTACCTTTTACCTTTAGTTCAGAAGAGATCGGCAAGTCCAGGGCTGGAATTATCAAAATGATGCTAATGAAAGTGTATGGAGTTTAAAAACACAACTGAGCATTTCCTGTATTACCACGTGACATCACAAGGTCGAACAGAGTGTTTTCAGTCTGAGAGAAGAACTCAGCCTAAATATGCAGGGTCAGACTGATAGAAGTGTGACTGCCTATCTATGCTACCAGTCACTCACTCACACACTATCCATACATAAAGGAGGTTGATGAAGTGACTTGCTCATGAACATAATAACAGTATATGCACAGGTCTGAGCTGGAATCAAACCGTTGACCTTCTGGTAGGTGGGCATGCACTCTAACCACTGAGCTCCTGTCCAAAAGTATAGCCGAATGACACAACAACAGACGCAGATCAAAAGATATACTTGCATAACTCATCATGTATGAATAATTGAATAAGAAAACTACATACATACAGCTATTATTACATTGATGGGACTTTCGGTTCCTCTGTGGGATCCGAATCTTTTGGATCAGTTCATGTCAAAGAGTTGTTCAAAAGACTGTTTTTTTTTATATTTATTTATATGACCAGCCAATGTGAGAAGTCTTTTAACTAATCCCCGAGAGAACGGACCAGGGGTTGTTTAAAGTCATTCAAATTGAGAGTGGGAGAGTCTTAACCCTTTGAAATTGCGAAAATTGAAATAAAATGTTCCACTACAATAATAATAATTAAAAAGCAACTGATATTAAGATGCCAAAAGCTCTCACTCATATTGCTGGCTCTACATATGTGCTAATTCTTGTGTTGATTCAGCCTTAATAGGTCTAAAAATGCATATAAATGTGAAAGATTTGGTTCTTTTAAAAAATAAGATTCGAATCCAACCTTTCACGTCAAAGAACCGTTCCAAAGAGTCGTCTCGTTCGCAAACGTCACGTCACTATAGGTTCTCTCCTGTCTGTGTGCAGGGCTGGTCCCGTTGGCAGAGGGATACGTGCCCCCCACTAATTACATAGACCAGTGTATTTTTACCCATCTGTGTGTCTGAGTCATGTGGCGTTCTTGTGCTTTGGGTTCACATGTAAACGCAGTGCTAGTCTCTCTGCTGCTCACTCCATAAACTATTTAAACCCAGGAGGCAGTGAAGGGAGCACACGCCTCCCAAAACCAGACAGACAGTTATTTTTAGGAGCAAAAATGTTGTTGAAAAGTGAAATTTTTATAGTTAGCGCTCTGTTTGAGTGAGGGGAAGAGTCTGGCATCAAAAATGAGGAATGATTCAGGAATTGTGTATTACGAAAAGTTGCTTTATACCAAAGTGGTTCAAATCCAAGTTAATTACTAGACAAGAGAATATTTTCTATATTTTTCTTTATATATCAGTCTAATTCATGTGTTTCCTGTTTGTAGCTGATAATTAACAACTTTTGCACATTCAAAAGAAATTATATTTAGTTTTAAATTGTTAATCGCTATGGCAACAGTGCTACATTTTTTTCACTCAGATATCCACAGATAGGTTAATCCTAGTTCAGTCCTGGTTCAGTCAAACTCACTGCACTAAAATGAGAAACCATTTTTTATACAATAGTTATTTTGAGTTTATTTTTTATTTATTTATTTACATTTTTCAATATTTTTGATTATAAAAATAAATGAATAAAACTGTAAACATGTGCACACAAAACTCCTTGTCCATATAATCTATTAAATTATAGATATCAGCCTACATAAACTGTACAAAGATGATCTTGTAAATCCAGACTGGCTGTAGTTACTTATTACATCCACAAGAGGGCAGCTGCCACAAAGCTCAAGAGTTTAGAGAGGCTGAGAGGGCAACAGGGACAGATACAAGTCATGCACAGTTGAATATAATTACATGCTGATGGTTAAAGTCAATAGAAGGAGTAGTTATCTGGGTTGTAGACTGAAACACATTAGCGAGAGACTAAAGGAGCACTGCACCTGTTGTGGTTTGGTCTTTATGGTGAAAACAGGTGGAGATGTACCAGGATAAGGTCAGATCCTGCTTAAGTCCACACAGCAGCTGCAGGTGGTCACCCCACCACCCCACCACTTTCACTTTTCATCGCCCAGGACACATTTAAACAGTTTAGATCAGGGGCTAAATTCAAAAGTCTTAATATAGCTTTTGAATGGGTGTTAATGCGATTGAAATTAAACAAGAACAACAGTAAAGAGCCGAATGCATGCCACAGTACATGACTAGGATTAGACGGACTTTGAGGAATCAGACAAACACATTAGGTATGGGAGAGTACTATTATATCATGTATACTTATGTGGAGGGTAGGAATGGTACCAATACTGAAAATAAGACATCGGTTTTGCCATAGACCTGTCAAGATAACACATTTAGAAGTTCAATATATCACTGAAGTAAATTTAGACGATAAACGATAATACTGAGAGCAATTATACCCTGAAAAGAAAACCAAAGAGCAGATTTAAACCACAAAAATGATTCTAAATCTACAATAAATCAATCAGTATAAATAAATAAACAGCAAAATGAAACACGTCAGTCATTAGTTTGCATCTGTAGTGAGTCATCCAAGTTTTTAATTCAACCTTTAACAGCCCAAATCTTAGACTATAATAAAAAATAAATAAAAATAAAAAAAAGTGCAAAAGAAGTAGATAAGAGAAAAACTGAACCCCGAAAATACTGATTGATAGTGATTGTCATGACACATCTATATCACATTTTGGTTTATATTTTGGTCCAATAAGATGATTTCCTGATCCAACGTCACATAGTATTAAACTTTCACAAAGCTGTTCTGTAGTTACTTTAACAAAACAGTTACTTTTACATTCTTTTCAGTTTTTGCCCTGGTATCGGTTGATATCGAATATCAGCAGATAATTAAAGCCATCAAAACAGAACACACTGTATCGGTGCATCTCTAGTGGAGGATACGCCACCCGCTTGTCTCCATGGAAATTATACTCCTTTGCCTGGAATATTTAACAATATGTCATTCAGCTTATCCATCTCCAAGTTACAGGTCAGATCTGTGGAAAAGTGAACCCACCCACTGCAAAAATGCATGTTTATCAAGGTATTTGGTAAAAACGCCTGCGATTCAATAAATGCAAGTTACGAATCCAGCATTAGCATTAGCATAGCGTTGCCATGGGGAGCAGATAGCAAACACTACTTTTAATGTATAGCTAAGTTACAAGTTTGCATTCAACCTAACCGTAAAAATATTCAAATTATTTCAGAAGGATAATGTAATTTGCAAGGAAAATAACCTCTCTCATTATGTAAAAGACCTGCTAATCCTGTAGTTTTTAGCTCCACAAGCATCTCGTCTTGTTTTGGTCTGTAGGGGGCGTTAGTCTTAAATGCCTCTGGGGTCTCTAATCACAATGCTTCTTTGGAGACTTGCAAATAAGACATTTTCAAAACCAGCCCTGAATACACTGACCCAGAACAAAATGCTGCTCATGGCTAGAGACAGCAGTCCACCTGACCATAGACTCTCATGCATTCTTCAGATTCACTCAAAACACTGGGTCACACATGTTACCATGGTTACACTCACAAATAACTGCTCTGTTCCCATAACATATTACACACTATCAGATCTGTCCAGACTAGCTGTCATAAGACTAAAAGTTCAAACTCAATTTCGATACTAAGGAATAGTATCGAAATAATACCGATGCTGATACCACAATAATGGAAAAAAAATACTCTTTATTTAGGCAATAGAATGTGATTTTCAATCTTAAATAAAAGTACTTTCTTTTATATTACCAAGTGGTGTTAAATCTGTGTAATCCCTCAGTCGTCCAGGTAGGTTCCACAATGGTCGATGGGCGCTAAAGCTATTCAGGAAAGGTTAAATTAAAGGTCCTATATTACACAAAAGTGACTCTTGTAGCTTTAAGCCATGTTATAATGTTGTTACCTCATCAAAAACATACCTGGAGTGTGTTGTGTTTTGTTTCATTCACACATGTTCGAGTGATCCTGCATCATTAGTCCGCCTACATCTCCAGAGATCAAAATGCCCTGTTCCACCTTGTGATGTCATGAAGTGGTAGTTTTCAAACAGGTCCTTTTACTTTTAGTTCAGTAGAGATTTGCAAGTGTTTGGCTGAAATTAGCCAAATATTCTAGTGAAGGTGTGTGGAGTTTAAAAACACAGCTGAGCACTTCCTGTATTACCACATGACATCACAAGGTGGAAACAGAGTGCTTAGTGGTTTAAGAGAAGAACTCAGCCTAAATATGTAGGGTTTGCGTGTTAAACATGTGTGAATGAAACAAAACACAACTCCAGGTCTGTTTTTGACGAGGAAACATTATAACATGGATAAGAAAAGAGAGTAATATAGGCCCTTTAATAATGATCAGGAAAGGTTCATTTCTTTGTTTCGATACTAGTTTTAGCATTCGACATTCTTGACAACCCCAGTCCAGACCACATACACACATGTATTTCTTGGCATAATCAGTATGTGCCGATAACCAAACGTATAAGTCACTCTTGGCTAAAAATCTTCCGTTCCTTCACTTTACTGTCTTGTTAAAAGCATAAAAAGTACAAACTGTGCGGCACACGTTTTCAATTTTATCTGACCTAGATTTGGGAAGTCATTTTATCCAAGTATTTTAATGAGCAAATACACAAACAAAAGCACTGGGCTTGAGCCATTAAGGGATAACAAAAGATATTTGTTCTGTGTTTACTTAAGTAAATTTAACGACTCATTATGTTTGAGTACACAGGCTTAACACATATTTTACCTCGTTCCATGTGTAGATAAAGTAGTAGTGGTAGAAGTATAAGTATTACAATTATTAGGTGGTAGGTTGTAGTAGTAGAAGTAATAGTAGTGGAGATGGTGAGTATTGGTAGTACAAATATTCCAAGTGAAGTATAGTGTAGTGGTAGTAGTAGTAGCAGTAGTAATGGTTGCAGTAGTAGCCTAATAGAAGTGTAGTAATAGTAGTAGTAGCAGTAACAGTAGTATTAGTAGTAGTAGTAGTAGTATCCTAGTTTAATTACCTTGCAGGCAGTTCTCACAGATGCTAGAGTTAACTGTCCACTAATCTGAGAGTTGTTGGTTCAAATCCCGGTGTTACTGTTGCGTACTGTCATTGTGCCATTGAGCATAACACTCAGTCCCCTTTACCTCCACTGTCTGATGTATTAAGTCTATGCAAATAATATTCCCCCAAAAGATTCCAACTATACTACTTCATTCTCACAGGTCAAACCAGTTCGTCACTTGGTCAAGGAATTAAAACTGAAATGAAAAATGAAATCCTTGTAGCATTACGATGATTTCGAGCTGTCACGAGGGACGCATGAGTCAGAGCGCCGGTCTATGAGCCAAACACACAGGGATATAGAGCGAGTATTGTACACAGCAGGGGACTAAGAGCAGATGTTGGACACTGGACAACACACAGGAGGAAAGAGAAACAAGGGCAAAGTGATAAAACACAGGAACAAATCAGCTGAGCTGTGGAGATGATGAACAGTGTACAAATATATAAGACAAGAGCCATACTTTGGGCTAATCCCCTGTCCTATGCAATAAGTTATAATGTTGTTACCTCCTCAAAAACATACCCAGAGTTGTGTTTTGTTTCATTCACACATGTTTGAGTAACACTTTCTTATTAGTCTGTTTACATCTCCAAAGCTCAAAATGCTCTGTTCCACCTTATGATGTCATGAAGTGGTAGTTTTCAAGTTCACAGCACCTTTTACCTTTAGTTCAGTAGAGATTGGCAATTCCAGAAATGAAATTATCCAAATGATTCTTGTGAAGGTGTGTGGAGTTTAAAAACACAGTGGAGCACTTCCTGTATTACCACATGACATCATCACAACATCATCATGAAAGCCTAAGTCTACAGGGTTTGTGATGAGGAAACAACATTATAACAGATCAGAAAATAGCATCACCCACTTGACTCCATGAAAATGCATTGTCTGGAATGTTCCACAGTGTAGCGTTAAACGTCTCTATCTTTTATTCAATTGTGTTATATTACTAAAGTCATGCAAAAAAAACATGCATTTTTACAGTGAGCAGTGTCACCTCTTCACAGATCTAAACTGTAACTTGGCCTGGTGACATCATCTGCTTGTCTCCATGGAGATAGATGGATGTTAACATACCATACTGTGGAACATTCCAGACGAAGTATTAACATCTATCTACATGACAAAGGAAAGTTACCACATATTATACACATACATATAAGGAACTGACGTGTCCACTAATAGTCTGTGATTCTTTTCCTCATCGCTATAGCAACATGGAATGCTGCTGTTAATTTACATGCATCTTATGTGATTTACACCTGCCCTACCTTACCCAACATCTGATCAAGCAAAAGGAAAAATCTTTTATAAGTTCAACAACAGAATACTACTATCACTTAATCTGTATTGAATATGTTTAATCCAGTGTAAAAACATAACTGAGAGTGAAACATCAGATGGAAAAGGCATCAGGGAGTCATGTTTTTCAGTGGATTATGTCTTTATGAATGAAATGGGAAAGAAATAGAGATGGTGAGGCAGTAAGAGAGAAAACCACCACTAAAAACATCCTGGTTGCATTCCCAGAGCATTAAGTGGAGACACGATGTTTGGGTTTAACCTAATAAGAAGGGAGTGGCATCTGAACAGACTTAGAATGTTTGAGTCAAGTTTACAAGAGCAAGATGGAGTCCAGTGTAAATCTCTCTGTATAAAACAAGATGTTGCTAAGTGGAAGGCTGAGGACCTTTTTTTGTGTGTAATTCCTCAGTCTTCCAGATATGATCCATGGCAAAAGAAAAATTAAAATCTGCCAACAACTTTTTGTCCAGTTGACATATTTTTTCTTTCACAGTGTTTTTTTGGAACTTGAAACAACTCAACCCCGATTCCTGATGCGTGTGATTGACAGGTGGATTAACCAATCAGGGAGACACATGGAGCATTCACCTCAAAACAAACATGTCGGTTTATGGGTAAAAAAGAAAAACGCACAGGACTGAGAAGAGGTAGAGACTGGTTCTAGACCCAACCTGCATTTTACGTGGATAAACACAAGCACATTATGAGATGTTGAAAGTCAGTGTGATATAACTACTATGATACTGGAAATATGAACCTAATATTTGCATACATGCAGCCTATTCAAATTTATAGATGAGAACATTATGGTTAGACTGGCCCAGTGATTTTTCCATTCGTTTTAAACATGGATTACTACCATGGCATCAAACCATACACTGTATATATATAAATGGACTTAGCTAACCTGCTAGCCGCTGCGTTCCAAATAGGAAGTGGTCATGGGTGCAATCCCAGCTCCATCGACTTTGGCTCCAATTCACTTTACATTAGAAAACTGTGGTTCCTCTCTCTGTAACTGCTGCTGTCAAACTCGTCATTTTGTTCTTAAAATGTTTGTATTAACCCGCTCTACATGATCTGGGTGTTTTTATTTTGATATTGTCCGTAAGTCAAGATTTGAACATTAATAACACAAATCAGGCGCCTTCTTTTCCCGAGATCACTTCCACCAGCGTTAGCAACAGGTTTGATTGACAGCATTGCTAAGAACCTGGTCACTGTTAAACCAGCGGTGCCGGCGGGAAGGTGCGTTACCTTCAACAGCTTCACTCCAGTTTGGCTCTTTGGAACTCGGCTCTAAATTCGCGGCTATAACTGCTCTAGCCTCGACAAGATTCATTTGACTGGAGCCGAACGCTGTGGGTGACGTCACACTCACATAGTCCACTTCTTTGCACAGTCTATGCATCAGACACAACTCATAACAAATTAAACAATTCAATCTAGTTTATACAACTTATAAACATTACTGTTCTGTACTGTAGCTCAAATATTTCTCATGACTCTCAGGTTTCTCTTAATATATGACAATTTAAATGTTGCTAATTAGAAACCATCGTAAGTGATACAGTTATTTTGTCGTTCACCCTGAACAGGCCCGGTCTGCATTAGTTCAAGTTTCAAATCTCGTTTTTCACTTTTCACAAATGTTCTTTCTCAGAGTGTGAACAGTAATGCTTTGTTTTGGCTTGAGAAAATCTTTGGGTTTGACAGATAACGACTTTCCACTTGTTTCATGGTTCAAACGTGTTTTCACAGCTGATTTGGGATCCTGGAGGTGCAAAGCAGAGCATTTAAAACTACAGCCTTACATATAACTGTTTCATGGGCGTAACGTCGTTGGTCTATGTCTGTGTGATGCCTCAGTCGTCCAGGTATGATCCATAGTCTTTTTTCTTTTACTATTGTTTGGTCTATAAAATTAAAATGACCACATTGGAAAAGCATGCCTCCCTTACAATTTCTACAAAATTTTATATTTTTTTTCAAATTTCAGTGTAGCTAAGGCAGTGTGCAGCAGTAATGTGACCAGAACTGAAGAAGCAGCTTGGATGAGCAGCCAAACGTCTTCACTCCTGCAACGTTTTGTCCAGTTGACAGATTTTATATTTTTCTTTTGCTATGGATCAGACCTGGATGACTGAGGAATTACACAGATGTCTTTTTGCCATATTGTCCAGCCCTATTAGGCCATGTTACGATGTTGTTACCTGGAGTTGTGTTGTGTTTCATTTGCACATGTTTGAGTAACACTTATTATTACTCTGTCTACATCTGTAAATAAAAATGCTCTGTTCCACCTTGTGATGTCATCAAGTAGTAGTTTTTACCTTTAGTTCAGTAGAGATCGTCAGTTCCAGCACTAAAATCATCCAGTGATTCTAGTGAAGGTGTATGGAGTTTAAAAACACAGCGGGGCACTTTCTGAATAACCACATGATGACATCACTAGGTGGAACAGTGTTTCCCGTTTGAGAGAAGAACTCAGCCTAAATATGCAGGGTTTGTGTGTTAAACATGTGTGAATGAAACAAAACACAACTCTAGGTCTGTTTTTGATGAGGAAACAACATTATAACATGGATCAGGAAACAGTATAGTATGGGCCCTTTAAAAATCTCTGTCCCAAGTTCCCCTCTGTCTGCTTAAGGTTGGCGGCAGCTGCATGGGGTCAGGCTCTACCCCAGCTGCACTGTCTCTCATGTTTGAACACATCTCCTGCTCGTATATGAATACACTTACAGTCTATACTAGGGGGCCCAGGCAGTGACGACATCTGGCAAAAAGCTGTTCCCCCTTTGCACTGTACAACCCCCCATATTTTTTTCCTTACTGACCACAACCACTGGGAGCCATCAGAGCGTCACGTCTCAGCTACACTGCAATAGGAGTCAGTCCAACCCCCATACATTTGAATTTTTTTTTTTTTTTTTTTTTTTCCGAATGCTGGTGGCTTTTAGAGGTTACCGAAAACCACAAGACTTCAGCGAACCGCCCCATTGGCCATCCCAGCAAAGGATAGGGGTATATTTTTAGCTTCTGTGTAATTAAAAGATGGAAACTTATAACTATACGGACCAGAGGTGGCGTCATTGTGCTCTGAAAGTTGGGGCGTGGCAGTTTGGATGCGAGTCGGAGCTATGGGGCATAAAGAGGGACAAAAAAAGCAAAGCAAAAAAAAAAAATCAAAGTGTTTATTAGACCCAGTGAGATGGCCTGGTCGAGTCTGCAGTTTCCATTTGAGGTCATCTGGTTTTTGCATTCCTGCAGTGAACCGACGCGCTGAACGCCACAACCAGGAAGTGCACGGTCCGTTCACAAAAAGGAGACATTTTAGGGAGCAGCCATAACAGTCAATTTAATCTGAAAAAAGGTCAAATGATGGACCCAGACTAAACGAAGAAAAATATAGGAAAAATATGTCAAAATGCAAAATAATTTCTAGGTAAACAAAGCCATTTTCAGGAAGTTATTACCTGCCTGGTGAACAAGAGCAGATAAAACACCCATGGCCATTTGCAAATATTTAAACAGGAAGAAGCTAACAAATAATTTAACACCATCTGTCAAGAGTAATACATTTACATTAAAAGGCTGCTATTTGCTTAAAGCTACCATGAGTAAGTTTATGTGATTCTTTTTCTTCAATAAACAGCAGGTGGCTTTTGTTCAGGCTCACCTGTGCCCTCCCGTCTTCTTCTGTCAGGCCAAACCTGGCACACCATCAGACTGCAGCAATGTAGATAGCATCTAGTGGTGATATGTGAGAATACAAGAGGGCCTCATCAGCCAGTCTAATTACAGAATCCTGCACTTAAACTGTAATGAGACGCTGCACAGGGGTCTGTAGGGGTCAAAGTGCATGTGTAACTTTGCTGTTGTCTGTGTTGTGACCATACAGCTCCAGTTAAATGAAGCTCATCGAGGCTAGCAGTTATGGGGCGAATTTGTCAAGTGTCAAGTGCTACATTTGGAATTCCGACCGCAAGTATCACAGCAACCAAAGAGTCAATCCAGAGAGAGGCTGTTGAAGGTAAAACCCCTTCCCGCCCCTTAAACCTGTTGGTAACAAAGCAAGAGCGACCTCGAGAAAAGTTGGCACCTGATTTGTCCGTTACTAATGTTCATATCTTGATTTACGGACAAAATAGTGAATGTAGAGTGGGTTAATATGAGCATTTTAACAATAAAAACTGACTTAGAGTTGATGGAGCAGGACACGTGCCCATCCTCGCTTCTTATTTGAAACGCAGTGGCTAGCAGGTTAGTCATGTCCATTTATATGTACAGTCTACGGATGTGACAATGATTCTTGGTTTTGACAATGCATAGTGTCTCTCTTCACTCTTTACCCTATTTAAGTCCAACCATTTCCTGAAAAGGGAAACTATAATATATGAACACTTTGTCTGGCTATGACTCACTGGGTATATTATAACGCGATGATGTAAAGATGACATTCAACAGAAGAGAAAATTCCTCTATATTTCCACCATTTTCCAGCTCCGTGCCAAATCCCAATCAGTTTTCCAGTTCGTATATATGACTTCTTTACTGTAGACACTGAACAGACGATCCCATTTGGAAGAAAGTATTCACTCACTTTAATCAATTATCACATGAATATCCAGCTTTTTACACTAGTGTGAGGTCAGTGACAGCCTGAAGTAATGCAGAGCTGTCACATGAACTGCAAAGTACCACTCAGATGTACTATGCTTAAACAGTACAGTGGTGTAATGAATATACTGCTGTTGTCGTCGCACATGAACATAGAAAGTTTTACACAAATCAACCTACTTTATATCATATTTTAGCATCGAAACAGAACAGTGTCAATAGTACATTTGAGTTTATGCAGAAACGCCCATCTCGCCTCTATCCTTGTGCTCATTTTCAGACGCTAAACTGCCCTAAAGTGAAGGTGTGATCTGGACAGGACAGTGATGACTTCCCTATGGCTCTGTGTATCTGCTGCAGTGACAGACTCCATGTGCTGATGTCGTCCTCGTGTGTTAAACTCCTGTCGCTCTGAGTTAGCTGGACCTGTTAATGCGACATCATCTCACAGACACAAGTCAAATGTCCGCAGGGGCTAAACGTCAAATGCACAGCCTACGATGTTTGGACTTCATCAGGAAGGAACAGTACAAACACATGTAGTCTCTGAGATGCACTGAGTATTTCTATATGTTAACTTTTAAACAAAAAGTTAAAGGTGCCCTGTGTAGATTTTCTTCTTCTTGTTTCCACTGAGATTAGTTATTGCTTTGCCTGGAATATTCCAAAGTATGGCATTATGGCGACAGTGGCTAAGTTGATCTGAAGGTTGGTGGTTCGAATCTCACTATAAACGTAAACATCATTGGTTGAGTGGTGTGATTCCAGCTCCCACAGACGAATGCCGTGGTTGTGTCCTTGGGCAAAACACTTAACCCTCCTCACCCCCAGCGTCTGCGTACACTGGTGTATGAATGTGTGTGTGGGTGGGTGAGTTGTTCCTTGACGTAAAGTACTCTGAGTGCCTTGAAGGTGGAAAAGCGCTGTATAAAAATGTGATCATTTGTCATCTTTGTGGAGAGGCAACTCTTCACACATTAGGAAGGCATGCATGAACTATTAGCAATATAATATAATTAAACATCTGTAACTGAATAAATGCAAGACATATAAGAGTGGAACATTCTAGGCAAAGCTATAACAACTTCAAGGAGACAAGCAGAACACTCTAAACCAGAAAAACTTACATAGTGATCCTTTAAATTAACCCAAAATGATCACAATGAGTCATGTACCACCTGATGACATCATGCAGTGGAACCAGGCACTTGAAGCAGTCTAAATATGCAGAATGACCTCAACATGAGTGAATGAAAAACACAACTCCAGATATATTTTTGATGAAGCAGCAATTATAACGTGATTAAAATAGGTTTTAAAAATGTGTATCAGGTTTATTAAGTAGGTCCTTTAAGAATTTGGTGAAAAAACACAATCTTGTTTATAGCCAAAGGAGAGTGAGCATATGGCACATCTCCACTCTTTTATACAGTTTAGTTTAGTGAGTCCACAAGCAGAATGAGGATATACACTGGACACATTAGACCTAAACATTCCTTTTATGGCCTATAGGAACAGATCTGACAGACATGGTGCTGGAATAGCTGACTAAAATATAATATTACGGGGTTCAGATGAGGTTTGAAGAAAATTTGAGTAAGATGACCAAACAAGGAAGCGGAGGAAAGAGGAGAGGGGCAGGCAGACAGAGATTTGTCAAAGTCACAGGAAAAACAAGAATGCAGGAAGAATCTGGGGTTAGGTTAAACAACAAAGAGCTTATCAAACATATAGAGTGCCACATAGAGGAAACTGCACACGCTCCAGCAGCTCATGAATCTGCAAACAATCGACAAACATGACACTGGAGAAGGAGTTATGTGTTATGTGAGTTATGTGAGTTATGTGAGGACTTCTTAAAGTTACTTAGTAGTAGTATTAATAATTGTAGTAGTAGTAGTAGTAGTAATAGTAGTATCAGTTGTAGTAGTAGTAGTATACAGTATTTGAATGTTATTAAAAAAAACACCACCTCTCTCACACACCTCATTCATACTTGGTGCATGAGGTGCTCAATATCTTGCCCAATGACACAACAACAGCACTGGTCAGAGTGAGGATCGAACCGTCAACTTGTGCTTTTTCGAAGACAATCACTAAAGGTAGAACTGCAGTCGGGATTCAGTCACAACAAGTCAAATGTCACCGTCAGCTAATTCATTCAAAAACCATCTTTGAACTACGGTAACCTCAAAGGGTCAAAACTCAAACCACCGCGGCCTTAAATGGTGAAAAACTGTGGGAGTCTGTGAGGATCAAACCAGCTTTAATCTCCTGATGGTTTTTATGATAAGCCAATCGTGTGATGTTTTATCTCAAATCTGTATCCAAACACATTCCGACAGATTTTTTTTTTTAAACATGAAAGCATAAAGAGCAGACAGAACACTTAAGGTCACTTTTTAGCTCCTATTCATCGTCTCAAGCATCCTCATCGTCTTAGTAGCGCTCACAGCTAATCCTCGTCCTGTGACTTCATCAAAACAACTCTGCCCCTCCACGAGTCTCGCTATGACACAAACAAACAACATGATTTTACCCAGGGGTGAAAAATGTTTACAAGATAGTGCTGAGAGTGCAGAGAGATTTTTTTCAGGTATTTAGCGTTAGTAGAAGTGAGACACCGCTTCAAAGTGGCATTTCACCGTAGCATAATGCAAATTCTCATTAATTTGTTTTTACTGTTGAAAAATGGCTGTGTGAATAACTACAAGAAAGCAGGAGATAGGTCTGGAACCATTCTCTAAAGAGCCACATGCGGCTCTTTAAAGCCTCTAGTGAGAAAAAATGAATTAAGGAAAAAAAATGTTTAGGTAACTTTATTTATTAAGTTTGTATTTGACAGTGTTTGTGTTCATAGCATATCAACTTATCATACCAGAATACAGTATTTTCCAGACTATAAATCACACTTTTTTTCATAGTTATGCCAGGGATACAACTTATACTCAGATGGGATTTATGTGAAATATATGTTTTTTTTCTTCATTATTATGTGTTCTTTGTTTGGTGCGACTTATAGTCCGGTGCAACTTATACTAAAAAAAATACAATATTCATTTTACTGATTTCATATTCATATCCATTCTATTATTACAATTTGTCTGAGCAAATCCCATGCACAAAATCGGAAACAATAATGATCATTTTCTAGAGTAAATATTACACATAAAATGCACCAGAATGCAAGAAATTACATATAATTTGCTCAAAACCCCCAGACGGCCTAAAAACACTTCAATTAAGGTCACAGAGCTCATAAATACACAATGTTACATATACTGTATAATGTGTTAATAGCTGCAAACAGATTCACTTCTATTAAATACATTTCTTTAATCACTTTGTCTCGTTACTTGTAAAAACATTGGCTCTTTCTGACTCTCGTTTGGTCTGAAATGGGCCAATAACATTTTCAGAGCGCTCATCCTCATACACAGGACAATACAGGAGACAAAATATAACTTTTATGACACTAATGATGAAGGAAGGAAATCGTATCATACTTCACATCTCATAAAAGTCGACTTTACATATTATGCTCCCATTAAAAACAAAACTGTATCTTTAGACTACACAAAGATACAATGCAATGCACAGAATCTGACAGAGCTGCAAACTACACAAAAATGAAATATCTCTGACATTTTATTTGTAAACTGTTAGGATAATAATACAAAGTTATTGTTGTAATAATTGCCAGTCTGTAGCGGTAATGGATACAGCTGCTGCCACTGAACAAATGAACTGTATTTGTTCTATTGAGGAAGTGTGGGTGTAGGGCAACAATAGTTTAACCAGCAATAGTCTATTAATTAAAGTTTATGTGGCCAAAAGGTCCCTTGTGTAATCAGAGAATGTGAGGCTGGAATGAACTTGTTATGATTTTACCAGGACAAGTTGAACATGTACAGGAACAAAATGACAAAAACATGGCACTCCAATCCAATCAAGGCTCCCACACACCAGCTCTGTACCGCTGCAGTATTTCATATGGCAGGAGCAGTTCTGAAGCACTCAACTGAATCAAGTGTTAGACGGACCCACTTAGTTAATTCTCTCACAGATGTTCAGCCATGACAGAAAAAAAAACTGTCTGGGAAAATCACATGCAGTTGTTTCAACATGGTTCTCATCCAACAGTGTCTCTGGATAAAACAGCGTACACATGGCAGTTGCTTCGTCATGGTTCAGCTTTAATAAGATGTAATGTATAGGCCACTTTGTATGAATTATAGGCCCCAATCAAAACTAATGGTCATGGTCATATTTTTATATCGCACTTTTCCACCTTCAAGACACTCAAAGCGCTTTACATCAATGAACCACTCACCCATTCACACACACACATTCACACACCCTTGTACACAGACATTGAGGATGAGGTGGATTAAGTGTCTTGCCCAAGGACACAACAACAGCATTCATCTGTGGGAGCTGG
The DNA here is from genome assembly GCF_009829125.3 of Periophthalmus magnuspinnatus. NCBI lineage: Eukaryota > Metazoa > Chordata > Actinopteri > Gobiiformes > Gobiidae > Periophthalmus > Periophthalmus magnuspinnatus. Next base: position 18,966,466 of record NC_047133.1, read on the forward strand.
AATACCACCGTCAACCTGTGCGTCAGTGGATCTAACTGCTCAATCAACGATGTGTATGACGAGAGCGCGATTTGAACTGCCAACCTTCAGATCAGTGGACAAACATTCTACCAGCGAGAAAATAATTAATTTGATCATTTCCATATCAGAATCACCAAAAGTGTATAATGTAAAGAGTGTTATAATCAATACAATATATACATTTGTAGCAAAGGTCACATGCAGGTTTTGACACTGTAGCCTGGAAAAATTGAGACCGGTTGCATCAGGAAAAACATTTTAGCATAAATAATGTTATACAGTTATAAAATGTACAAACATGCTCATATTACATCCATTTTAGCTGTAACACAAACTAGAACACACATAGAAACTGTAACACACATACACACTAGAGCACCCGTACAAACTGTAACACACATACAGACTAGAACACACGTACAAACTGGAACATGTTACCTCATCCTCTTCCAGTGCGCTCCTATCTCTGTCATGTCCAAACTAAACCAAACATATTTTGCTTATATTGCATTCTGGGTACATGATGTAGTGGGCCCATAATAATAATAATAATAACATCAGGACGTATCTCCGAGGACTCTCTGTCTCTACATTTTTGACCCATTCAACCTTGCGAGTTTGTGCCGTGAATAAGCCTTCCTTTGGCCTGTCTACACGTTTCATTATTTCACTCTCGCCCCATGACATCAGATTCAGTATTTTGTTATGTGTCAGTTGCCTTTTTCACTCTGCCTCCTTCTGCATACCAGCTCCACTTGTTCAAAAACAGCCACATACAAAGATACAAAGCGCTATTCATGCTTTCCTGCCACTCAGATCTGAATCTTTGTGGGATTTTGCTGTGGTAAAATATGAGAAAGAATTTAGAAATGACAAAATAATAACTGAATGAATATTGAACAAATAGTTAAGAGTGATTAAGGTTTAGTAACTACCACTAATAACTTCTAACCTTGTGATTAAAGGTACAGTCTGTGTCTGAGGGGGCACCTGCATTATTCAGTGGAAACAGAAAGTTTAAACCATACTTAAAAAACAGAGGTGGAACGTTTACTTAAATAAGAGTAGTAAAGTACTGTAGCTTACTTAAGTACAAATTTTAGGTTTGGAGCCAGAGTCGATGGAGCATTTTAAATTGGATACTTTTTACTTTTACTACATTTGAGAAAGGCATCCGTACTTTATCCGAAGAGGACTGAAAAGTTAAAGTATTTTTTAATACTGGTTGAGACCAGCTGAAAAGGTTGAAGGTTTATTTTTAACATGTTCATAGTTTGAGCAAATGAAAATATACACAAAATAAAAACAGCAAAAAAAAATCTTGATTCAATTGTTTCTATTGAACAAAATTCAGCACAAATCGTTATCAAAATCACTACATTTGAAACTTTATAAGATCTCAAAATATGTGTGAAATACTTTTACTTTTAGAAGTACATTTTCAAACAGGTAAGTTGATACTTTTACTGAAGAAGATTTTTTCATTATATTTTTACTTGAGTATTTTTTTGCTCACTATCTGTACAAACAAAACTGAATACTTCCTCCACTGCTTAAAACCATATGGAACATTCTCCATGGAGGAGTTTTATGCCATAGGAGATGCGAGTCCACTCACAGTTTTTCAGTGCAATTAAAACAATCAAAATGAAAAACATACTTGTAATTACTTTAATTTTTTGGGCTGAAATGTAACATACTGAGTTTAATTGCTCACTCTTCCTTCATGCTTCATTAAGGCAGTGCATGGTGTGAATCTATATAAAGTCTTACCCTTACTCCTACAGTTCTACATTTAAAGTAATAACACAGAGATGTCTGTGAGATTGGCCCCCAGCTGCTTGCATTGACATCAGTCTCTCCTGCCAGTTTAGCCTCTTCACTCGGGTACAAGTGTGCAACAAAGGGGGGGCCCCTCACCTCTGAACCTTGAACTTTGAACCCTACACTCGGGGCCCTCCAGCCAACACGCCCGATCCCAAAGGCTGATACCGAGTCTGCATTTCAGAGCGAGACCAGACCTGCTCCTCCATTCTTCAAATGAGTGGCCCCTCACATCACGAGCCCCTCGCAACAATCTACGGCTGATGCATTTTTCTCTGTGTCAAAACAAAACACACATCTCCAGGATACAGAGAGCAGTGACGCAGGTACGGTATGAAGAGACTCAATCAAACTAGGTTACATACTGAGAGGGTATTGTTTCAAAAATAATTGGACTGGAAGTTTAAATGCGATCTAATTGAGTTGGTGGTTTAGTAAGTTGTGTTTGGAAAATGCAAATCGAAAAATAGCCAAATACAAACACTAGGATCATGTAGAGCAGGTTACTATGAACATTTTAAAACAACAGTTTTTCAATAGAAAGTGAATTGGTGCCAGAGTCGACGGAGCCGGAAGCGCGCCCATGATCGCTTCTTATTTGGAACGTGGAGGCTAGCAGGTTAGCTACGTCCATTTATGTATACAGTTTATGGTACGCAACAAACATTAGCATAGCATGTGCAAACTAAAATTCGTAATAACTGAGTCTAAAGCTAGCCTCAGTATCCATGTGTGGGAGCTGGAATTGAACCACCAAACAACTGAGCTACTGTCAACCGCATAACTCCCCACACTCGTGACTACACTTATAAAACACAAATATATCTTGACAATATACAACTGTACTAGTAGCCTGTTGGCAGTTATCTTTACTGTTTGAAATCTTGAATATAAATCACTTTATAACTTTCCTCCCTTATCTCATCACATTCTTTGGCACTACTGGACACACATGTTTCACACACACACACACACAATTAGCCGAGGGAATACTAGATCAAAACACGATAAGCCACTGTTCTGTACGGCGAACTACTACCGCTGTCATAGTAACCATCCAGCCAGTAGTATTTACACAATAATAACTCAACTTTGTGACTGCTTTAAGACCTTGCTGCTAAGAGTGTTGAAATCAAGACCTACTTTCTATGGTGAAAGTGGAACCAAATGGCCAGATTAATCAAAACAACATGGCTTTCTCAAAAACCCAAGTCGTTTATTTAAGATTGAAAGTTAGTCCAAGAATAAATCATTGTAAAGAGGTACAATAAGAAAACAAAGCACCTATTTGTTCATTGTTGGGCAGCTCGGGGCGGGGTTTTCCCACATGCACAGCTGATCACCAATCAATTTCAAATCAAGTTGTATTGGGGGTTGAAACAATATCTTTTTGTTACGATAAAAACTCAAAAATGCAACCAAAATTAGTGTTCTTTCTTACAGTAATAATACAACAGCAGGGTATATTTAGACAGAAGCAGATTGATGGTAAACTGACTGTACAAATCAATACGGAGGCATTAGCTTTAGAAACAGCTGCTGACAGAGCCGCTCCCATCTCACTGGAGTAAACAAGGTCATGTCTGTCTGACGTCCTTCACCAAAACAAGCTCCAGCCAGTTTTTCGTACAACTGCACCAAATTTTCCATAACGTGTCACCGTACTGGAAAATTAACACGGTTGCCATAGCAATTAACGATCCAAAGCAGAATATTATGTCTTTTGAATGGTCAATAGTACTCAAAATGGTGCCTTTAAACAGGAAGCTGTAACAGTATGCAGATAATTGCTATATCCATTATATTTCTTGATTACTATGTTTTAAATCTATTCATTTCTATCTCCTGTATGTTATAATCGGTAAAAGTAGGCCTAAGTTAAGCCATTGTTTTAGTTTATAGAGACTTGTATGCCATCTTAGTTTATGTTTTTAACTGGCTTTCACATAAACTTCAATGAGGAAAATGAATAGGGCCAGTATACACCTTTTGCCCCTCTAGAAAAAATGTGTTCATTAATTTCAGGTGACTGTATTTGTAACCTTTGGTAGATTTGTCTTGCAGTTATTTTCAGGTTTGGGATGACATTGAGACAATACAGACACATAATCATATAAAAATATATATATAAAAACAGAAGTGTAAAGTCCAATGAGGTTCATCTGGTCTTCTGATCATTTATTTTAATAGGTTTTAAGGTTTAGTTTGTTTTCATCCCTGACAGTTTGGACTGCTCACTAGCAGAGTGGTCACATGATGTAGCTGTGACGTTGATTTAAACACGTTGCAAGCCGAATGACAGCGCCATCTGCAGCCCGACTTCTTCAGGACAGTATCCCAGGTGTATGAGAGTAAAAAGGCCCCCTCGTCCCGGTTTAAAGTCCCATGTTGAAACTGTCAGGTATGAGAAAAAAGAATGTATTAAAATAATAAGAGGGATAAAATGTAATGATTTGTTTTTGAGGATCTGCTGAAGGAACAAAGCTGTTCCTATGATGCTTTGCTCTGCAGCTTAGTTCTTGGAACCTGCGTCCTGAAGAAAGCAGGTGGAACTCTGCAGATAGATGCTGGGAGTCACAGCTCACAATGTTGGAGGCTTTTACACTGTACCTGCCTGCTGTACAGGGCTGCACCTGTCTGGTGTACAAGGCAGATACTGTGACTGCAATGTTTCCCTGTTAAAGTAAATATAATCAGCTTCAGAACAGCCATTTTTTCCCCATTTCTATTTTTAAACAATATTGATTCATGGCTGAGAAGCAAGACCAAACAACCAAGCCAAGTCTGTCCATGCAAAGAAAGCACTGGTCATGATTCCAGTATTCAGTGTCCATATTTCTTATTAAACAAATGTATGAAAGGTCTAGATCTAGTTTAGTAGTTTCCTCAAAATACAAAAAGCCATATATTTATTTATTACGGTAAATGCTCTGCACCTGTATTCCCACTATTATTAATGGAGGTGCTTCTTTGACCCTGTAAGTGCAATACAAACAGTTAAAAGTGCCATTTGAACACCTGTGCTTGGACCCATGTGTGTTTGAGTGATTAGATCATGTCCACAGCTCACACAGGTTAATGATTGTACACTACAGAGGAGGGGGAGGAGGGGGGGTGTAGAGGTGATGGATGGAGAGAGAGCAAGAGAAAGAGAGGCGTCCATGTAGTTTTTGACAGTATTAGCCCCACAAACATGATAACAACTCTCCACCACATTTCCCTCAAACATAATATCTATCATATTTGCTTTATATTTGTTATTACTATTATAAGCCTACTTGTTAGCTTGTTTGTATTACAGTAGGCTAACAGTTTTCTTTCTGCACAACTGGTTTTGACAAATCGTGTAAAAACTATTAATGCACAACACAGTGTGACACTCTTGTCTTTGGCAACATGAATGGAACAGTATTTTAAATTTTACAAATATATGATATATGATTTTTTCAGAACTGTAACTAGTAATGGATACTGTATTCAACTTTCAGACTTGTGACTGATGTAGTTCAAAAACGGCATAGGCCTAAATGTGTTTCCCAAAAACCCAAAGCAGTGAATTAAACTCCCATAAATGGATTAGGTATAACATTTGTGAGAAATTTGGTTATTACGTTTGTGGTGGAGAACAGTTAATATGTTTGTGGGGACTAATACATTTGTGGGTTTATTACATTGTGTTTTATTACATTTGTGGGGCGTATTACGTTTGTGAGGTTTACAAACAAACGTAACTTCAACTACATGCAGGTATTCCATCGATATAAAACACATTTTGACCATAACTAAATAAAATAACACTGATACTTACTAACATTCAGAATCACTCCCAAACTTGAGTATTCATTCATAAATCCACAGACATTTCCATGCCTACATTAGAGTCAGTGTTACGTGCCTCATACAGAGCCATACCATCTGTTAGCGCTCTCAGAAACGCTTTGCTCTGCAGCGCCACACATGTGTTTTCACTTTGAGCGCCTTAATCAGCCCGGACCTGCTGACTTCACTGTGGTCTGAGGGGAACGCATCCACACAAGACCCATTACTGGATCAGGAAAATGCCCCTGTATAAGGTCTATATTTGAACTACCAGTAATTCAGCCAGGAGAGACAAAGAAAGGACAAAGAAAGGAGGTACAGCTGAACAATTTATGAAATACGTTTGTATCGAAATCGCAGTTTGATTCTGAAATTCATAGGTTTCTTGCTTTCGTTTATCAGTTCAGAGTCCTGGAGTTGTTTACAATGTGACCTCTGAACAGAATACTACTTTTTAAACATGGCATAATTAGATTAGATTGAATTTTATTTTATTTTCACATACAAGTTAAAACAATGCAATGCCCCAATATAAGTATTTTTTGTATCAAGATTCAATTTAAACTCTTTTATACAGGTCTAGATGGTTTCATATTTGAGAGAGGACAAATATGAAATGCTAAACTCATACAAAAACATTGAAGGTATCGCTCCTTCTCACTCGCACAACTGGTTTAGCAGCACTGGTTTATCGATGCTGTCGAACGCAAGTGGGAGCGACCTTGGGGAAAGAAAGCACCTGATTTGTCTGTTATTAAGGTTCATATGTTGATCTACAGACACAATAGTGAAATAAAAATACCAAAATCATGTAGAGTGAAGATTTTAAGACAAAAATGACAAGACTGACAGCAGCAGTTACAGAGAGGGGTGACAGTTTTTCAATGTAAAGTGAATTGGAGCCAGCGTTGCAGCCCATGTTCAATTTTTACTTCAAATGCGGCGGCTGGTGAGTTAGCTATGTCCTTTATATATACAGTCTATGGGTCTGATAAAAAAATACATGGAGACAGGATATTTTGCTCTAAGAAAACATTTGATCTAATTTCTAGCAGTCTTTAAAATTTCCAAATTGACGATATTCAAATTGCAATTTTATTTCAGTTACAATTATGTTTTCAGTCATAAAATGAGTTGTAATGAATCACTTAGCACTTAGAGATGCCAGTTACAAACAAGGGATAGTATATATTTGTTAGGGAAAACGACATCCCCAGGGCCCATAGACACAGAAGAGGAGATTTTACAGCATGTAAGCTAGGTTAGCAGTGGGATAACACACAGACAGAGGTGAATGCTTGAGAGGCAAAGGTAGCAGGTTTTGAATGACTAGAAGCTAAAGGAACAAGTGGGGCTGAAAGGAAATAATTTATTTTTTTCTGAGAAGCATTTGTGATTTATGTTTTCAAATTCAGTTTTGGCTAAGAGTGCACATTTTAAACCCATCCAAGAGCAATAACATGTGGGAGAAGACTGAATTATGAACTGCTAAACTAAAACAAGAATACCATGCATTTCAGAACATGTTTACAGAGGTTAAACCACATGCAATTTTATACATAATAACACAGGGGATTTTTGTCATTTTAATTTTTTCAGTATTCAGTATTTACCAGTATCGGTATCGGTGCATCTCATAGACTGTATAGAGAAATGCACTAAGGGAGTGTGACGTCACCCAAAGCATTCAGCTCCAGTCAAATGAAGCTCATCGAGGCTAGAGCAGTTATAGGGGCCAATTTGGAGCCGAGTTCCATATTTGGAATTTTGATCACGAGTATCATAGCAACCAAAGAGCCAATCTGGAGCGGGGCTGTTGAAGGTAATGCCCCTTCCCACCCGCACCACTGGTTTAGCATAGAGCGGGCACTTAGCAACACTGTCAATCAAACCTGTTGCTAACGCTGGTGGGAGTGACCTCAAGGAAAGAATTTGCCTGATTTATTTCTGATTTGATTTATAGACACAATAGCAAAATAAAAACACCAGGATCATGTAGAGCGGGTCAATACGAACATTTTAAGACCAAAATCATGAGCCTGACAGCAGCAGTTACAGAGAGATGGGTCAGTTTTTTAATGTAAAGTGAAATGGAACCAGATTTGATGGAACCGGAAGCGTTGCCATTAGCACTTCCTACTTGGAACATGGCAGCTAGCAGGTTAGCTATGTCCATTTATACATACAGTCTATGGTGCATCCCTAAGAATCACTGCAGCACTTTAAATCTTTAAAGGACGCAGGTTAGAGAGAGTGACATCTTGTTGTTGTTTTTTTTTTTTTTTTTTTATGGATACTATATTTTTATTTCACTGTGTTTTCATTTATTTTAATATCTATGCATTGCTGTATTACTGTTGGTAAGCTTTGGCTGTTTAAATGTTTTCTACAATTACATTTAATCAGGTTTCATGTACTGAGAGTGCATTTTGAGGTTACAGTACCCAGTAACCCTGCCCTCCTCTGCCAGTAACAAGACTGCCATTCAGCCATTATGTAAAACACAAAGTCATGGGCCATAGTCACAATGTGATCCTGATGAGGCCCAGGACTAAAGATGAGCCGTAACATCGACTGGCCCAACTCAAGATTTTCATAACAGCTCTCATGTTTCCTGTATATCAATACCGTCAGCATCACATGGAGAAACAGCAGCTTTTAGCATAGCCTCTGCCCCACCCTCCGGTTCTATTGATCTGACTGCACAACATTAGCTGCCGACGCTAACATTATTACAGCGTGGTCCCCCGTGGTAGCCATTAAAGCAGCGTCATCCAGTCCTCACTGCTCTGAAACTGCACAAATAGATTTACTTCGAGCCATCCTGACAAATAAGGTTTAATTACATTGAATTCAGTGATTTTGAGTCACATTCTATGTAGCTCCATCCACACATGTAGCTAAGTGGGATAGGTAGGGACGCACCAATCCAGCTTTCAGTTTTGATACTAACATTGATACTTTAACTTTAACTTTTACCTGATACTAACCAACATCAGTGTAGGGCTGGAAAATGGCACTTATTTCTTTAAAACGCAGTTAACTTATTACACAAGAGATCCAATTGTGTTATGCAACTGTTACTTATCCTTCAAATCACTCCAGAACAACTAGAAAATTATGAGATGTTCCAAGGCAAAGTCAGCCTGTAAATAGCCTTATCTCATCCAATTAAAGGTCCAGTCACAATATCACTTTAACTGATATTAAGACAATATTGTTAACACTTGATAGGTTTGGGTGCAATAGAGGCACCACAATGTGAGGAAAATGGCATCATTAAGTTGAATGAGGGCGCGTTCACACTTGTTTGAGCCCAGTTCAGTCCTGATGTAGACCTGTTAAAGTCTTGGTTTAGTCCTTGTCTAGTCCAGGTTTAGTTCCGGGTTTTGTCCCAGTTTAGAGTCAGTTTTGATGTGGTCTATGTGCAAGTGTGAACGCACCCTTTATACATACTCTATGTAGATCTAATTAAACTACTCCATTATAACCAAAGTTCACATTATAGTGCATATTAGGAAAAACAATAAAACAAATTGAACAAATCAAAATCTGTGTTCAACTACTGCTATTTGATATTGAAAACCATACTGAGTGAGTTGATCCAAACAAGCCAACAGGAAAAATCTGGTGCTGTACCTGATTTTTACTGTTCTGAAAATGTAAAAAACAAAAATTGTTTCCCTACCTAATTGAAACAGTTCACTACGATGAGAACTTTCAGAGGCTAGAGTGCGGTTTTGCAGCCACAGTAACAGTAACAACAACTAGCATGCTAACAGTGCATGGTTGGACAATGAAACATTTTACTTTTAGATGCAGACAGTACACAGCTGACCTATTTTGACCTCAGGAGATATGACCTGTCCCTGGACAGATATAATATATCTGTACAGGGACAAGACACATTTTGGTCAAATACATATAAAAAAAAATCATGTGGGGTTTAAATGCATTGTTTTCCCAACTTGCTTAATTTAGATGTTTGGGCCGATATTCCAATGGGGCAAATTCCTTTCAGCGTGTAAAGACAGGTGAAATTAGGTTTGCAGAAAGACACGGCTAAATTAAAGCTGGTGGGTGTTGGCGAAAATATTCCGGGTCAAAGGTCAGGTATGGAAAGGCCTGGACACTGGGGTTTGCAACGCCACCGTCTACAGTCAAGTATTGTGTGTTTTATTTGCTAGTGTTGATTAAGGAGGCCAATTTTGCGGGCTAAGACACAGCAGCATCCAGCGCACTTACTACCAGCTGTGTGGGGTTTTACGGCAGCTCGGTACCTTTGTTACGAGCCTAAAATTAAAAAGACAAAAGCGGAATTAAACACGCTTGAAGGCAGCGAGCTATTAAGGCAGCATAGAATCAAAGTGGTTCAATTATAGGCCCACCGCGTGCAGGAAATGTAAAAATCGTTGCAGGGGAGAATCAAACAGGGAGGTTGAAAAAGTGCTGTATAGGGAGGTGGAAGGATTTTAGATAAAGTTATGGTGGAAAGCTCTAAAAAGACGATTTTGGATAATACTCTTGTTTTTAATGAGAAATCAAAAACAAGCTGGTTTACTAATAGTGCTAGTCCCAAAGCTGGCTCATTGGACATGATTGTCTCAGTAAGTAAACTTATTATTCAAATCAAATCAGATTATATACTAATACTATAATAATCTTAAAGGCAAGTTTTACGGCAGTAGTCAATTTGTATATGAAGAAGATCAGTTTACGTATTGTTATTTATGCATTTCTGTCAAATTTTCCAGTTACGGACAAAATTTTGAGGACTGAAGTTAACACAATGGAATTACAATGGCAGCCTATATGTAACACATAATAAAGTCTGAATGTATATAAATAAGAGAAAAATAAACTGAGCCTTGACATACTCGATTTGTGTTTGCTAGTTCCCCATCTTTGTAAGATTTCTACAATTTGTACCAGTCCCATGTTTGTATGAAGTATTGTATAAGTTTGAGAAACAGAAAAAAAAAATAGGCCCAACTAAAATTTTACTGATCCTTGGAAATAACTGTCAAGCAAAACGAACCCAAACTAACTGCATGTTTACAGCGTTGTACGTTGTACAGTGTTGGGAAGTAACTGAATACATGCACTGAGCATACATACTTAGAATACTAATTTTGAGTAACTGTATTCTGGCACCGTTACTTTTTCATCTAGAGGTATTCAGAGTACAGTTACTTTCTAAATTCAAAAAAATACATTGCAGTATTTGATCACACAATTTAGCTTCAAACTGCACGCAAGTGAGAAAAATAGAAAACGCTGATCTTGTAGTGAGGCATATGAGATTTTAACTTCTCCAATGAATCATGAATGAAATGCATAACAGTGAACCAAACATAACCCTAGGATCTTTACACCATAATTTAAACACAACTCAATGGAAAAATATTTTGAGTGTTAAGAATGAAGTACTGTGATTGGATCACGTACCATTACAAAATACCTTTTAATTCAGGTATTTAGTATTCTGTAACAAAATGCTCAAAGTATTCTTCCCATCACTGGTTGTACTAACATGTCACAATAGCCTTACACTTAAATGCCAGCGCATGATAAGAAGCACATGCATTTTTAACGTCTTGACCTCTATGTTCAGAACAAGATTAACCCAAACTAGACCAACATCTCCATGCCACGAGATGTTTTTTTTTTTTTTACTTTCTTTACAACTGGGTCCTCTGACAACACCCTCACAGCATTAAGTTGTGGGAGAGTGTTGTGGTTTAAGCCCAAAAGCTAAAGAGCCTTTCTTTGAAGATGCAGCCAATTAAAATAATTATGTGCTCAAAATTATAAATTGGTTGCGGTTGAGGTCTGTCTTGATCTAGAATCCAGAGGCTATGTGTCTGTTATAGTATGTCAAAATGCTTACTTATAAAATAAATGTATCGTCATGCCGACACTAAAATAAAGCATTCGAAAATTGACTTAAAGCACTCAAATCCTTAATACCTATTTCTAAACCATGTCTACGAATTTAATACAATGCTGCACTGTGTAACTTTTCTGGTGGAAGGTCTGGCACCGGCTTGCCTCCATGTAGATGTTATTGTTTGCCTAGAAAGTTCCACAATATGGCATTAAACTTATATTTATTCAATTACAGGCATTTTTATTGCTCGGAAATAGAACAAAAACATGCATTCTTACTGTGGGAACACTCACTACAGATCGGACCTGTATCGCGATCGGACCTGCTTGTCTAAGTTTAATGGCTTAACAGAATGGCAAGTTACAGCTCAGGTCTGTGAATAAGCGACCCCTCACAGTAAGAATGCATTTTTTTCAGAGTACTACTTGGCAGTTAAAAGCAATTTGCTAAAAAATAGTAGTTTCTAAGCAAAGCGGTAAAACGATAAAAGTGATAACATGTGAATGATGTGGTGGACCCGCTACCAAAAAGCTACATAGAGCATCTTTAATATGTTTTATAAAGAGGTTTCCTTCATGGATCTGTAATGTTTATGCTAGTTTTGAATACATTTTTTTTTAACATATATAGGATCTATATATACGGCAACAGACATTGGAAGGAGGAGCTCGGGGCAATATAATGCACAAAGGCCATTATGCCCACAACCCTAGACAAACAATCCCACATTCATACAGTGCACAGGGCCAGGCAGGGGAATGCATATCCACAACACATAACAGATTGGTCCCATATGCCCAAGTCTAGTGCCCAGTAAGAGACCTCCGCCCCAATGACATCCACCCCATGACACACCAACCTCATGGTACATTCCTGGAGTCACGCTCTTACAATACATACCTGCAGATTTAGCATGCAGGTTTTCTGAGGGAAAGAGTAAAATTGACAGTCTGGGAAAATTGTAATTACAAAGTTGAATTCCTAAAACTAGCAGTAGTCTATGTGGTATCCTTTTCTGCAGACTTGCACTGTTTTCCAAGTTAAAATATGGACCAACGCCTGATGCAGATCAATGCATGTTTGCTTGGAAGAATTACAGACACAAAGATGGCACTGCAAGTTATACTGTAGTTGTCTCTACGCAGAGTCTGAGTTTGGGACGTCCTGTCTCTAGTCTGACAGCAGCCTGATGCAGCGAGAGGCGGGCAAAGGACTGCAGCAACCCACGCGTAAAGACAAGTCTGGATTAGTTTTATGGAAGTAGTCGCCAAAGCTTAAATACATGGCACCAGTTTCGCGCGCAACAAAGCCAAAAGCAGCACACAAACTTTGATTAGCTTCTTCGTCTCAGCAGCGCAGTATAGTTTATTGTGTGTACACAGTGGCTATGTAAACTAGTGGTAATCCTCTTAGGAAATCACGCTCTCTGACCAGCCCCGGTGCAGCGTACTTCAGGCTGTCCCAACACAATAACGTGCAGGTAATAACAGTGAATCATAACGGTGCCAGCGCGCTGTACTTACGTGGTTCTCAGAGTAGGGTGGTATTCCAACAAGGCAAAAAGCAACTCCATTCATTGGACAACACGAACTGTTCTTCTGCAACAGGGAGAGGCAGGTTTTGTCGCTCCAACAGCGACAATAAACACAGACAGACGCGGGGGTCTGTGCGTAACGAAGCTAAACGCTCCAACTCCAAACTTATACGTTCAACTCTCCTCCTGCTTCCTTCCTTCCTAAAAAAAAAAAGCCCACTCAGTTCCCGTTGTTTCGGGCTGTTCCCCCCGCCTCCCCCTTCTCCTCCTCTTCTTCAGCAGGACATAACTAAATCCCTCCGTGTGTGCTCGGCCTGCCTGGAAACAGGAGCCGCAGCGCACAACACACGGGCCATCGGAAGTGCCGCGAGCGCGCTTTCAAAGTAAAGGCCGGAAAAAGGTGATGGACAGTGCGGTTTTTAACGGTAAGATTACTCATGCCAGGACAATACTTGGCTCTGGCTTAAGGATAACCGCAGACTGTGGAGATGACCGTAAATTGATTGAACGTTTAGGCTGTTTTTGGAATAAAAACAAATAGTGGAGTTACCAGGAGTCAGACAAAAGGAGACATTGTTTTTGAAGTAAAACCAAACACGGAAAGTCCTTCTTAGACTTACTTTCACACCACAGGGCTATTCATGGGGCTATTAAAATACAGTTCATTATTTACCGGATGTCAAAGTGTCTTGTTGTTGACTTGACGTTTTGTCCCAGACAGAGGCACATCACAGATGGCCCTGTGGGCCGCGGTGTGCGGGCTCCCTCTGTCTGCACCAACTCAACCCTCTTTTGGAGCGGGTCTACAACCAGAGATGCTCGTGCCACAGAGAAAAGACTAAACTAAATTGTACAATTATGACGAAGAAGGTAATGATTCTTTGAATGATTAAGTTAATAAATAAATGAATACAAAATAACCTTATCACAATGTTAGGCCAACATGATCAGGCGTCACACGTTGAACATCCCAGAAAGTCCCAGGCAACTTATATTTGTGAATCATACTACACTTCTGTCCACTAAAAACAATAACTTGTCACTTTGAGGTACAGTTTAGCCTTATTTCTGCACACTTCCAGATTCTGTATAATTCAGATGTTCTGGGAACTGTTCTGACAGATGTGTATTTTTAGCTGCATAAATAATGATTGTGTGAGTCAATGGAGAAGTGAAGGGAAGCCAGCTCATCAGTGCAGTAAGAATGCACTTTGTACAACTACATCAGAGGCAAACTGGGAGAGGCACTACTGCCAAAAGGAAAAACCCAATTCAGTGAAATAATAACAATAATACATTTTATCACTAATTTACTGGGGATGTAACAATAACTGATATATCATCAAAAGTGTCACAATAATATCACGGGACATCATAATGTATAGAAATACAAGTCTCCCTGTTTAAATTCATTGTTTGTTGCAGCAACAGCTGAAAAAAAACTAGAGGGAACTACATAGACCATGATCCTTTGCTCTGTTTCAGTGCAGACAGTATGAAGATATAACAACTAAGCACTTTTAAATGTTAATTCTTTGGATTAGTACAAGACATTTTAAAAGGAAAAGTAGCACATTAACAGTTTTGTTCAGCTCCACAAAATATCGCAAAAGATATCGTAGTTTGAGATGCATAGAGTGAAAATAACCTACCGAGAGATTTGGAAATTATTACATCCCTGCTTTAAGCACAGGAAAGAAACCACCAAAACCCCGATAACAAAATAGTAAAGTAACAACCAAATCTACTAAGTAAAGCTGGATCATGACATTTAAGCCTATTTTTCTCCCCTCTCCTCTGGAACAAGGAACAATACACACCCCAATGATGGAAGACAGTGAAATAAAATGAATATAAGCCTTTCCTTACTGAGTCTTTCTTTACTTTAAATTATGGTTGTCTGCACTTTTCAGTACTTCCTGTCCACATGTGCCAAGAAATATGGTCTAGTTTTAAACTCCAAACTCCAACATGTAAGTTATGCTGCAGTCAAGATCAAATAGATAAAACTAGGGTTATGTGTAAAGGTAAAGGGGATATATGGCTGTAATGTTGGTGTGACAGCTTTAAACTGTGCTACATGTGGCTGCTATTACTATGAGGGGAGCAAGTGTCAGGCCACTTCAAAAGACTGGGCCTAATGGAGGAGTGGACACAGACAAAGCCGGTCTAGATAGAGTCTTTTATTGTGTCCTATAGTAGCATCATTATGGACTTATTTATTTACCGTAAATTTCGGACTATATAGAGCGCACCTGAATATAAGCCAGTTAAATTTCGCATCGGTTCATTGAAGCCAAATCTTTTTACAGTGGCTCTATTCCTTCTTTGATGCCAGATCCATTGCCTTTAACTTACAAGCTGCATCATTTGCATTTCTTCATGTATTTTCCATGATGAGGGCGTGTGCATGATGGGCAAAATGACAGTTCAAAATCTAAACTAGTGCATAATCTTTCCCCACATGTCTCACTTTTGCGTGTCTCACTCATTTTGAGTGCCCTTCAGTGGCTGTTAGTTAGTAAAAATCTATAAATTAGCCGCACTGTTATATAAACCGCAGGGTTCAAAGCGTGGGAAAAAACAAGCAGCTTACAGTCCAAAATTTACAGTACATTTTCAGAATCAGAAAACTGATGTTGAGGTACACGCATACATTGTATATATAAATGGCTATAGCAGTCGGCGTGTTTCAAATAGGAAATGATCATGGGTGCAGACAAATCAGTCAGCCCCAGGGCAACTGTGGCTGACTGATAAGAGAGGTGACCTCTACAAAATCTCAACACAATGACCCTCACACAACCAAGTTAAAGAGACGTGAACCTCAATAATACAAATAGGACTCAATGGCAGAGGGATTCAAACCAACCTTCTGATTATAGGAAACCATTGTAACTGATGAGCAATTCATTTTAATCAAGTATTCTGTCTTTTTTTTTTTTTTTGCCTTTTGTGCTCATGCTTTCCTTTTAAAAGACATACTATCCCAGCCCAAAATCTTAGACAGGACACTCTCCAAATGTCCTGGCTCTGCCCCCCTCTCATCCTCCACTCAGCCCCATTTCAGACACATAATTCCCACATGTCTTCCTAAATCCGTCCTGGTTCAGGGCAGTGGACTTGAACAAGCTCCGAAGCTCTGTGGAAATCCACCAGAGCCCATTGGGACTTAGGAGAGGTATCCCAGAGGTATTAAAGAGGTTTCCCAGAGGTATCCCAGTCTTAAGGTGGAATAGGCAGATGATTTGTCTTTAAGGTGGACTAAGATATGGATTCAAAAGTCAAAGAGATTGTATGTTTTTCGGCACGGTCGGTGTGAATGCTCTTTCACGTTGACCTAGCTGGTGGTGGTGTGAAAACGACCTAAGATGTTTCACACTTTGACATAACATGGTTCTAGTTCTGTTTTACATGTGTTTTCTATTGACGCAGACAGAGATAAATCAGGCCAGACCCCTGCACTGTTTTGTGGGTCGCTCACCGGCGCCCTCTCCTGAGCTAAGGTATGTCCATGCCTTATCCAGGATCACATGACACTCACAAATTAGAGCTAAAAACTTGTTTAAATCAACCTTGAAAGAATATCTGGGTGAAATGTAAGAGCCCTGTTTGAAACGACTGTAAATGTGACTTGTCTCAGTGTATTATTCTATTCTATTCTATATTTGAATGACTGTTCAACTGTACTAGGATGAAATCTAATTGTATGTCATTTATAATATGTAATTAAAGATGAAATTAAAGGCAAATTAAATGTTTAAATCGGTCCCCAGGAAGAGGAGCGGCAGCTTGCTCCAGCTAATGGGGCTACTAATGTTCTAATAATAAATAAACAAAAACATGAACAGACTCGGAGAAGACATAAATCCACTTGCAAAAAAAGGGCCTTGTTTTCTTAATGCAGAGACGATAAAGTGAGTCCACACAAAATGACTTAAACCTGAACACAGCAGTGATGGCACACAAGTGACACATTTTTATCACATTATAACAATGGAAACAAAAACTGATGGTTGATTAATGGAGTCAGCAGAGCTAGCTTGTTGGCTAACAACAGAGGAAGATGAAAGACGCTTTCCCTTGGCTGGCAACAAGTGTAAACTAAATATCAAGCAGACTGGTAGCCTAGTTGTTATTAATTAAGTAATATGTTGTTTGTGTTAAATTGGCAAAGATTTCACAGATCTGTGCCAATGTTTTGGCATATATATATATATATATATATATATATATATATATATATATATATATATATATATATATATATATATATATATATGGTATATATATATATATACGGTATATATATATATATACGGTATATATATATATATACGGTATATATATATATATATATATATATATATATATATATATATATATATATATATATATATGTATGTGTGTGTACCAGAGGAAAAAAATTACAGGCCTCTCTCATCTTTTTAAGTGGGAGAACTTATACAATTGGTGGCTGACTAAATACTTTTTTGCCCTACTGTACCTACTATAATCACATGACCTTTGTCTGGGTCATCGCTGGTCCCTGACACACAGCCAGGGGGCAATCTACCTCATCAGTGACTGTATACTCAACAAAGTGACCATAATGTGAGTGGACACCCCTCGCTCTCCTCGCCCCGGGGCTGAATCAGGGGGGAGTGAGGAGCACCCATAGACCGCGAAGGGGGGCATGAGGCACCCTCCAGCCATTACGTAATCACAAGTGTCATCCCATTTAGTCACATGACCGCGCCCAGACACCCACACCCTCCTCCCTTCCTGTGTCCTCATCTGTGGGCTACAGAAGAAGTAATATGATTTCACTGTTCTATGCAAGTCACAAGTTAATTTTAGCAGCCATAATTACAGACACCATAATCAAGTAAAAATATGATTTACTTCATCCATTATTTATATATATTTCAGTTCCTTGTTCCCTCATGGACTTTGATATAAACCTTTGTATGATTGTCTAACCTACTGATACCCAGATACTAACTGATATTAAAAATAGTAGATACATATTTGAAGTACCGATGGTGAAATACAAATTTGACATTTCTGCGTAGTTATTCTGTTATGGTCTTGATTTAACAATAGGAACTGAAAGATCTTGTGGTTATTAACAAAATATATATTATTTTGTCTCGAAAATTATTATATTATAAAAAATATATGTTTTTAAATTATCATTGTGGTATCGGTCAAGGATAAACCAATTCCTTACCGTCCTTACTATCACAACCTGATTTGAGCCCTGCCATAGTCCTGGTTGATACGCAAAACCCCAGTATGTTTTATAAGTGGATCTAAACTGTGACAGTTACGGTTTCAAAATTCTTCCAATGAAACGATGACATCATTAAGTGTGAGCCTGATGAGTCCTGACATTCCTACCGGAGAATGCAGGAAGTGGTGATGTGCTGCTGCTTTAGCCTCCAGGCCACTTCACGCTGCGTTCTTTGCCACTCCAATTGTCTGAACATCCTCGGACAGTCCACTTTCTGCTCTCTAGTTTCTCATATCCCGTTTCAGTCCGCTCACTACAAGTTACTGAGTTCTCTTTAAAAGCCAATTATTGTGTAGAGTTACAGAAGACCAAGTTGATGTCATGCATACAACGTGAAATTAAGTTTGTGTAATTCCTCAGTTGCTCAGGTATGATCCATAGAAAAAGAAAAATTCAAATCTGCAAGTGGACTTCAGATAGATATAAGGCAGTGTCCACCAGTAATCTGACCAGAGATCTGACCAGAAGTGGCTTAGATGAACAGCCAAACATCTTCACTTCTATTAATTTTGTCCAGCTGACAGATTAGAATTTTTCCTTTACAACATGAAATGAACAAAATCAACATGGCGGAACAATTTGAAGGAATATTGAGGGAATATTATTGTGATTTTCGAATAGTGACTGCTGCGATCAGGTGTACGATTTTGCATGTTATAATTCCGCCTCATTCGCTCACCAGTGTGGTTCATTTAACAGCTACAATTTTAACATAACTGACTTCTGGAGCTCTGCCACTAAAAAGAAACACTGGAAACATTGTAGTTGAGCTGCTCAGCTGAGATGTCTCTTCTTATCTCTCTGGCACTTAGCAAATCTAATAAAAAGTAACTGTATTCTCTCTTTCTGCAAATGCAATAAGAATCATGTAATTAACTTTGGAAACTCTGATAACATGAGGAGGGATGCACACGAACAGTTTATGTTATCTACAAGCAAATGTAGCAAACGTGCAAAGTTGGGCTCTCATTCCAGTACTTTAAATATGTGTCAATACCGGATATTAACCGATATCAGAGCAGAGACGGACAACAGCATTTATATCCAAAAATACACAAAAAATAAGTCAGAACTGATCAAAATGTGTTATGTAGCTGTAATTTCTCCCTCAAGTAAGTACAGAACAACTAAAAATTATGATATTAGCATCGATCAGATCAGTGCATCCCTCGTGCAGAGTTTAACAGCTGATCTTACAGCTGCACTACTGGAATGTGCCTTAGCATGACATTAAATATAATCTTGCATTTATTCAGCTGCAGGTGTTTTTATTGTACAAAAGTACCTTGAAAAGCATTCTTATTGTGAGCATAGTCGCCTCTTCACAGATCTGACTAGTAACTTAGCCTGGTGTCGTCCCCTGCTTGTCTCTATGGAGATAGAGAGGTTATTGGCCACAACATCAAGTCAAATATCAGGAAGAAACTCCATACGAGACCATTCCTAATAGTAGCCTCTTCTTTTTAATCCCCAAAGCATCTTGTCCTTTAACCAATAGTACATTTTGTGTTATGTTATTGCTGTTTCACACTGTTACAGCCCTTCAAACTGTTGACATAACTTAAAGAGGTTATGGGTCATTCTAGGCGGACTGGAGGGTGTAAGGAGCGCAGGGGTGCTGAATTCCTGCCCCAGACCCCCTCATCCTCTCTCTCTCCCTTTCTCTCCCTCTCTCTTTTGCTCTTTCTCTCTTACCCCCCTCTCTCCATCTCACTCCTTCCTTTTCTCCCTCTCTCTCCCTCTCCATCTCTCTCTCTCTTTCTCACATTCTCTCCCTACCTCTCTATCTCTCTTTCTCTCCCCACCCCTCCCTCTCTGCCATGCTCTCTCTCCCCCTCTCCCTCCCCCTCCATCTTTTTCCTTCTCTCCACCTCTCTCTCTCTTTTTCACACTCTCTCCCCCTCTCTCCCTCTCCACCCCTCAATCCCTCTCTCTCTCTGCGGGACATGGTAGCAGCTCTGTGTCTGAGGGGACAACTGGACGAGAGCAGTTTCTAGCTGCACAAAGCTTCACACAAGAGGACGCTGTAACATTTTATCAGTTTACATAAAAATACCAAGATAATTCAACTTATTGGATTAAAGTTACTGTCATTTGTTTGTTATGTTTAGTCTATAGAGATAAGACCATATAATTCAATTTTGTTTTACTATGTTAGTATGTGGCATTTCCAGGCCTATTCAAAGCAGACAAAAGTCCACACTGCCTTGATCACCATTTATTGATTTAAAACTTTCGAAGAAAAAAGTTACATTAGCAAGTTGTTCCCAAACAGGTCACACCAAGAACCAAGTACCACCGGATATAAATCAGCTCTATAACAATACTTAAAGGTATTTCACAAAATGGATTCTTGTGAGCTGTTACGTCCTCAAAAACAGACCTGGAGTTATGTTTTCTTTTACTTACACGTTTGAGTAATCTTGGTTAATAAGTCTGTCCACATCTGCAAACTCAAAATGGACCATAGATCAGAAAACAGCATAATATGGGCCCTTTAAGTGGTATTTTGATCTATTTTTGTTACATGTTATATTGTCAGAGCCGTGTTATGTCCCATTTGTCTTGTTTAAGCTGATAGACTAAAAAACTGCTGAGGGCTCACTTCATGTAGGCCTGTTCTTTGGCCTGAGCGCCGGGAGAGCTGATAAGAGCCGTCATGTTTGAGATAAAAGAACAAAGACGAGGAAATAACTTTGAATGTATCACCAAAAACAATTGGCTGTTTAAGTGTAACTGAACAATACCCATGAGTTTCCAGTCTGCTGCAAGGGCTTCTAAAAATATACTGATAATTATCTGAATCATATCCACAGTTGGGACAGTCCGAGTTGTAACAGCTCTCAGTTCAAACGTGGAGGAAGGGCACGGAAGCTATTGAAATAAAAACAATTAGTGAAAGAGGTGAAAGTGATGAAAGTGTAAAATGTCTAGGCCTTAAAGCAATGCCTTCTTCAACAATCAAATATCTACAGTAACTGCTGCTACTACTGCAATACTTCTCAACCTACTGTACTACAATTACTGCTACTTCTACAGTATATAGGGTAGAGATCAACCAATATGAGTTTTTTTTATTGGCCGTCTGATGGTCGATAAGGTCTGCTGACATTTTTGGGCTGATATGAGGGGACAATTTTCATAATTTTCCCCAACTTATGTCATTTAGATTTACTACAAACTCACCCACAGCCCCTTTTTTCACCAGAAACCTGTAAGAGCGGTGTTAAAATAAATCTTTGTGTATATTCTTTAGGCAGCAGGTCAGGCCAAAACAAAATATTGGCCGGTGCTGGAGATTTAAGGCCGATAGTCGATGTGTTAAAAAGTGCCAATATATCTGTCTATCTGTAATATAGGGGCTTTCACATTTCGGCTGAAGAAACATCACACAACATATACACATGTAGGGGCTGCAGCTGACTAAAGAGCCCCTCTCTGTGTGACTGCTGCTGTCAGACTCGTCATTTTGGTCTTAAAATGTTCGTATTAACCCGCTCTACATGATATGACCTGGTATTTTTATTTCGCTATTGTGTCTGTAAATCAAGATATGAACCTTAATAACAGACAAATCAAATGCCTTCTATCCTTGAGGTCACTCCCACCAGTGTTAGCAACAGGTTTGATTGGCAGCGTTGCTAAGCTCCCGCTCTCTGCTAAACCACTGGTGTGGGCGTGAAGGGGCGTTACCTTCAACAGCCTTGCTCTGGATTGGCTCTTTGGTTGCTATGATACTCGTGGTCGGAATTCCAAATATGGAACTCAGCTCCAAATTGGCCCCTATATCTGCTCTAGCCTCGATGAGCTTCATTTGACTGGAGCTAAACACTGTGGGTGACGTCACACTCACTTACTCCACTTCTTTATACAGTCTGTGGTTGAATCTTAAGTGTCCAGACAGTAAAATGAATCACATAGACCTATGCACAATTGGAGACTCCGTGTTGCCATAAAGGTGACTGTTACTAAAAAATAAGTAACTTCCGAGGACTTTCCCAGCCACATCTTTCTTTAAATAACTGAGAGGAAAACAAACATCGGTCTCATAGAAACAGTAGGAGCGCTGAGGACTTCCTTCCTGTTTAACTCACAATCTAATAAGAGTGGTTTTCTATATTTCACAGCTCTACTTCCTGTATTTTGGACTCTACTTCCTGTCTGAGTCGCATCACTTCCTGCGGCGCGAGGAGAGGAGACGTATAAATATGTGGAATCTGTGGGTCACATTCGGGAACGCACACGCCTCTTCTGTTTCACCTGTGTAAATATTTCCAACAGGAGGAACTTGAGTCACAAATGAGGGGCTTGAATAGGATGCACTGGTGAGAGGTGAAGTGCTGCGTTTCCTGAATGGCCAGAAATGGATGAAAGACCAATAATGGGTCCATGGGTTTCAGAATGATAGAAAAAGTGGGACTGTTGCCATGGAGATTCACAATTTAAAACAAAATATTTTATCTTTTGAATGAGGAAAAATATCTTGAAACCCAAATATAACATAATGTATTATGATCCAAGATGGCGCCACGTACGGTCGCCCTGGTGATTTGGTGCGCTGTGTGTTTTTTGTTTTTGTGCGTTTGTCCTGTGTTCGCGTGCTCTTACACCCGTGAAGAGCTCTTATCCATCAGAACTACCACTCCTGTCGATCTACTGCCGGTCTTTTTAGTTCCTGCAGTAGATTTTGTTCACTCTTTGGCCAAAAGAGTGAGACGCCGAAGACGAGGAAAGCGGGCAGGGGCCTTGGTGCGCCTCCGGAGACGCGGCGCTCGCACGCCCCTACCTGGAATTTTCCTGTCTAACGTTCGCTCACTCAGCAACAAGACGGACGAACTGGCGCTGCTGATGAGGAGAAACAAAGACTTCTCTTCCTCTTGCGTCTTATGCTTCACGGAGACATGGCTCAATGAGCGTATCCCGGACTGTGCGCTTCAACTGGAGGGATTCCAACTCCTCCGCGCGGACAGACAACGGGGACTCTCCGGGGGAAAGACGAAAGGTGGAGGTGTCTGTTTCTACATCAACAACGCCTGGTGTACGGATGTGACTGTGATCTCCCAACACTGCTCTCCCGCCGTGGAATATCTTTTCATTAACTGTAGGCCTTTCTACTCTCCACGTGAGTTCACTTCATTCATTCTGGCCGCTGTTTACATCCCTCCGTGCGCGGACACGCACGAGGCCCAGCGCGTGCTCGCGGAGCAGATTCTGGATGTGGAGCGAACCTTCCCGGACTCTTTACTGATCATCCTGGGGGATTTTAATAAGGGAAATCTGAGCCAGGAACTACCCAAATATAAACAGTTTATTAATTGCCCGACGAGAGAGCAGAAGACGCTGGATCACTGTTACACAACAGTCAGTGGAGCCTACAGAGCCGTGCCCCGCGCTGCTCTAGGATACTCTGATCACGTCATGGTTCACCTCATCCCTGCTTACAAACAACGGCTGAAACTCTCCAAACCTGCTGTGAGGACTTCTAAGAAGTGGACCAGTGAGGCTGTGGAGGAGCTTCGCACGTGTTTGGACACTACAGACTGGGATGTGTTTAAGGCTGCCACAGACAGTTTGGATGAGTACACAGATACTGTGACGTCATACATTCAGTTCTGTGAGGACAGCATCGTTCCATCATGCACCAGGGTGACTTTTAACAACGACAAACCCTGGTTCACACCCAGACTTAGACATTTGAGGAGGGAAAAGGAGATGGCTTTCAGGGCAGGAGATCGTGAAGGCTACAGGCGTTGCAAGTATGCGTTTAGCAAAGAGGTGGAAAAGGCTAAAGCGAAATACAATACACGTCTGGAGCAGCAATTCTCCACCAACGACTCTGCTTCTGTCTGGAGAGGGCTTAGGCAAATCACCAACTACAGGCCCAAAGCCCCTCCCGCCGTGGACAACAAACAACTAGCAGAAAAGTTAAACGGCTTTTATGCGAGGTTTGAAGTTTCACACCCCTCCCCCTCCTCCCCCACCATCATGGACATTACCTCCAAACCCACCTCGGACCCCCCCTCCTCCCCCACTGCCCTCACAGTTGTGGAGCAGGACGTGACTAAGCTTTTCAGGAAGCAGAATCCCCGTAAGGCCGCGGGCCCAGACGGTGTCTCTCCTTCCACCCTTAGACACTGTGCTGAGGAACTGGCTCCTGTCTTCACGGACATTTTTAACACCTCCCTGGAGTCATGTCATGTCCCAGCCTGCTTCAAGCTGTCCACCATTGTCCCCGTCCCCAAGAAGCCCAGGATCACTGGACTTAATGACTACAGACCTGTGGCGCTGACGTCTGTAGTCATGAAGTCATTTGAGCGCCTGGTCCTGCACCACCTCAAGTCCTTCACCTCCCCCCTCCTGGACCCTCTGCAGTTTGCCTACAGAGCCAATCGGTCTGTGGACGACGCCATTAACCTGGCCCTTCACTTCATCCTCCAGCATCTGGACTCCCCGGGAACCTACGCCAGGATCCTGTTTGTGGACTTCAGCTCTGCATTCAACACCATCCTCCCTGCTCTGCTCCAGGACAAGCTCGCTCAGCTCAACGTGCCTGACTCCACCTGCAGGTGGATCACTGACTTCCTGACAGACAGGAGACAGCGCGTGCGGCTGGGGAAGAATGTCTCGGACACTCGGACTATCAGCACAGGATCTCCACAGGGCTGTGTACTTTCTCCCCTGCTCTTCTCCCTGTACACCAACTGCTGCACCTCCAGCCACGACTCCGTCAAACTGGTTAAGTTTGCGGATGACACCACCCTCATCGGACTCATCTCGGACAGCGATGAGTCTGCCTACAGGAGGGAGGTGGACCGGCTGGTGTCCTGGTGCAGCAGCAACAACCTGGAGCTCAACGCCCAGAAGACAGTGGAGATGATCGTGGACTTCAGGAAAGTCACAGCCCCCCTGCCTCCCCTCACCCTGACGGACTCCCCCATCACCACTGTGGACTCTTTCCGCTTCCTGGGCACCTGCATCACCCAGGATCTCAAGTGGGAGCCGACCATCAGCTCCCTCATCAAGAAAGCTCAGCAGAGGATGTTCCACCTGCGGCAGCTGAGGAAACGCAAGCTGCCAGTCCAGATGATGGTGCAGTTTTACACGGCCATCATTGAGTCCATCCTCACCTCCTCCATCACTGTGTGGTTCGCTGGGGCCACTGCCAGGGACAGACAGAGACTGCAGCGCATTGTGCGCTCTGCTGAGAAGGTGATTGGCTGCAGCCTTCCATCTATACAGGACCTGTACGTCTCCAGGACTCGGGGGCGAGCAGGCCGTATAGCAGCTGACACCTCTCACCCTGGACATGGACTATTTGAGCCACTTCCCTCTGGCAGGAGGCTACGGTCCATTGGGACCAGAACCTCTCGCCATAAGAACAGTTTCTTCCCCTCTGCTGTTTGTCTCATGAACACTCTATAATATCTGCACTAAACTGGACACTTTATAACACCGGTCACTTTAATAAGCCACTTTGCACTGTTGTTCTGATGCTGCTATTGTACATATTTTTTCCCTTTAAGTATTTCATTTGATTTTTTTAAGCATATCTTTTTAACTTTGTGCATGCTCTTATTTGTATTTGTATTTATTCAGTGTGTTTATGTTGCACTTTTTCACCGTATCAAGTTCCTAGTTTGTGAACTGTGTTCACAGACTATGGCAATAAAAGTCTTCTGATTCTGATTCTGATTCTGATTAGAAGCAAAGCCTATAAAATATCTAATTCATTAAAGGTCCCATATTACACAAAATTGACTCATGTGAGCTTTTAGTCAGTCATGTTATAATGTTTCTTCCTCAAAAACATACCTGGAGTTGTGTTTTGTTTCATTCACACATGTTTGAGTAACACTTTATTATTAGTCTGTCTACATCTCCAAAGCTCAAAATGCTCTGTTCCACCCTGTGATGTCATGAAGTAGTAGTTTTCAAGCTAACAGTTCCTTCTAACCTTGGTTCAGTAGAGATTGACAATTCCTGGGCTGAAATCATCCAAATGATTCTAGTGAAGGTGTATGGAGTGTATTGGAGCACTTCCTGTATTACCTCATGACATCACAAGGTGGAACAGAGTGTTTTGAGTTTGGGGGAAGAACCCAGCCTAAATATGCAAGGTTTGTGTGTTAAATATGTTTGAATAAATTAAACAAAAACACAATTCCGGGTCTGTTTGTGATGAGGAAATAACATTATAACATATCATAAAAAAGCATAATATGATGGATGATAAGCTCTTTTGATATTTTTGGGCCAATATATGGGTCAGATTTTTATTACTCACCCTCAACCCTTTTTTACCAGAGACCTATTGACTTTATTCCACCCCCTTCATGGTGGCACTTTTGGTAAAGCAAGAATACTGTTCATTTTAATGGAGAATTTAAAACAAGCTTTGCCACTAAAATCTGATATAAAGTAGGTTGAGTTGTGTAAAAAGTTCTATGTTCATGTGGCAATAGTAATACAGTAAAAAGTCCAAATATTGTTTTTCTAATATATCTCTAGTCTACACTCATACAGACAATATAGATGGACTGTTTTTGAGTAAATATATTATAATGTACCACACGCCTCTACACACAAGGTATAAGCTCTCCATGGGTTTCAGAATGACGACAAGTTACGAGCGTTGACATAGAAATTAACAATCCAAAACAAAATATTATATCTTCTGAATGATCCACAGACCTCAAAGTGGCACCATGATGCAGGAATCTGGACTGTATCATTGCACTCAAGCTAATGATTTATACATGTAAGAACACTACTTTACCAGTGACACCAGTATCTGTATGTCTGTAGCACAACAATGGCATTAACCCAGCCCCTCCTCATAAATATATGTACTTAAATACATACAGTCAAGTGGAATAGCTTGTTTGCCTGAGGGGGATCAGGTCTTGGCCTTAATGTTGTGTATACTGTCTCTTCAAGCAGCAGCTGAGAGGGCACAGAGGAGAGAGTTTACAAACCAGAGATGACAAGTTAGGTTCAACGTGACGAGGAAGTGGATAACGTAATGATACTGGCAACATGTAATTATAGGATATACAAACATTATACTGAGCTTGTGTGCGGTATTTCATTTTACCATTCTGTTGTTCTTGTTTCATCAGCAAAATTATTAAGATGAGAAAAAGGCGGGGCCTCGACGACCGGACCTCTGGACATGGAGACTGGCTCTGGGGACATGGAATGTCACCTCGTTGGGGGGGAAGGAGCCGGAGCTTGTGTGGGAGGTTGAGCATTACCGACTCGATATTGTCAGCCTCACCTCCACGCACAGTTTGGGCTCTGGAACCCAACTTCTTGAGAGGGGCTGGACTCTCCATTTCTCTGGCGTTGCCCGCGGGGAGCGGCGGCGAGCTGGTGTGGGCTTGCTCATTGCCTCGTTGGGGTTCACTCCGGTGAACGAGAGGGTCGCGTCCCTGCGCCTTCGGGTCAGGGACAGGTCTCTCACTGTTGTGTCGGCCTATAGGCCAAACAGCAGTGCAGAGTCTGCAGTCCCTGGGAGGGGTACTAGACAGTGCACCGACTGGGGACTCTGTTGTTCTCCTGGGGGACTTCAACGCCCATGTGGATAACGACAGTGACACCTGGAGGGGCGTGATTGGGAATGCCTGGGGTGAGGGAAGTTTGGGAATCCCTGCTTAGACTACTGCCCCCGCAACCCGGCTCCGGATAAGCGGAAGAAAATGGATGGATGGATGGAAAAATGAGAAGTCAACACGGTTAACACTGATGATGCAGTTACCAAGTTGCCAAAGGACAACCAGCATTAAAGGTACACTATGTAACCTTTCTGCTATCTGCTTGTCTCCATAGAGAGCTCATTGCTTTACTGGAATGTTCCATAATATAGTATTCAATTTTACACATTATTTCAAGTTATTTTGAGCATTAAAAACACCTGTAATAGATATGTTTAGTGCCATATTGTGGGTAGGGATGGACTGATCTGATACAGGTATCGGAAATACCACCGATACTGGATATTTGCTGGCTCAGATATCAGCTTCCAAATACCGGTTCAGCTGATATCCTGGTTGGATATTAATGAGAGTATAAAAAAAGGAGCAAAGGTGAGTGCTTCAGGGGGCCTCACTGAATCAGACAGAAGGAACCAGGACACAGGTGTCTTCAAGGACAAGGCCACTTTTCATGCAGGAACAGAGAGCTTAGTACATACTGATGTGCATGGTAGTGGAGCTGAAAACATCAGAGGCTCCTGTGTAAAACAATTAGAGTCCTTTATTAAGACACGGACCGGCCAGCACGTTTCTACCCCTGATTGTCTTCATCAGGGCTTGACAGTAGATATGTAATGTAATTGTAAGTGTTTGAATTTGTATTTATATAAAATTGTTCTGCAGTCACTTGAGAGATAAATAACATTATTTTAGTTTTAAGGAAATAAATCCCAGTTTTTAGTCTTTGCTCTGGTATTGGTTGATATCGGGTATCGGCTAGTACTTAAATCCACAGTATCGTATCGCAGCTGAAAAAGCAACTCCGTGGTCAAAAGCAGATGGCACACTCCCCATCCCCACCGGAAAAGTTGCATAGTGCAGCTTTAAGTGTCCTAAAACTTAAAAGCAAACCTGATATTATCATTATTAATCATTTTACAAACTCACCTCGCCTCCTGGAAATGTGATTGACAAAAATAATGTGAAAGGTCTAGACAGGATTTTAAACCGATAGCATTACCTTTAAAGTGCCTAGTC
Organism: Periophthalmus magnuspinnatus; assembly: GCF_009829125.3. Taxonomy (NCBI): domain Eukaryota; kingdom Metazoa; phylum Chordata; class Actinopteri; order Gobiiformes; family Gobiidae; genus Periophthalmus; species Periophthalmus magnuspinnatus. Next base: position 18,995,580 of record NC_047133.1, read on the forward strand.
ATCACCGTCTGCGCTGACAAACATCTCATGAGGCTAAATTTACTAAAGAAACCACCATCTGCTGCTCAAGCATAATCCCCCAGGCCCCTGTAAAACGAGGTAAGATGCAAAAACAAGCTGTGGCCACAGGAGGGCGCACTTCTTAAAGATAAATAAAAACAAATTGATAGAGTTTGGTCTAGTCTAGGGCAAACATTTTATAATTTAACTGTGGAGGTAAAACAGGAACAAAGTAGTACAGGAAAGATTACAATGGTTTCAGCTTCCTGTCGCATCTGGGGACTTTTCACAATCCAAAAGATGTGTGTGTTTTTTTTGTTTTTTAATAATTATTTGGGAAAAGTGCTAATTTTTGCTCAGTTCATAAAGAATGTAATATTTCATTTTATTTATTTGATTTACAGTGACCATGACGTCACCTGAACCTGATCCTCTTCACTTGTGCTGAATGCCGCACTCGAGCTGCAGACGTGACGCCTGCTGCTAATTATTCAACTGTCACTCCTCTAACTCCAGGCACGAAGACTCTCCCCCTCGTCTCTCTCTTCCTTTTTCTGTCTCTCCCCCCTCTCTCTCGCCCTTCTCGTGTTTCTATTCCCTCTTTCTCTATCTCTACCATCCCTCTCTCCCCTCTTTCTCTCTCTCTCTCCTCCTCTCTTTTCTTTTCTCTCTCCCCTCTCTTCTCTCCTCTCCCCACTCTCTCTCTATGCTTCACTATTCTATCCTCTCTCCTCCTCTCTTCTCATCTCTCTCTCACCTCTCTCTAATCTCTCTTTCCCTCTCTTCACTTATCTCTCTCCTTTCCCCTTCTCTCTCCCCCTCTCTTCTCTTCTCTCCTCTCTCTCTCCTACCTCTCTCTCTCCCCATCTCTCCTCTCCCCCCTCTCTCTCTACCCCCCCTCTCTCTACCCCTCTCTCCTCTCATCTCTCCCTCCCTCCCTTTGTCCTCTCTCTCTCCCCCCCTCTCTCTGCCTCTCTCCTCTCGTCTCTCCCTCTCTCTCCCTCCCTCCTCTCTCCCCCTCTCTTTTCCTCCTTCTCTCTGACACAAAGTGCTGTTGACAGGAGGAGCTTTAACCACACAGGTCAACTTTAAAACCATAAAAGACCCACGACAACCCAAGACACTGCCCCATTATCAGTGACTAGATGCATTAGGAGAGGAGAATAGTCTATTCCACACAAACGTGAAAGTGCTGTAAAAACGAGAATTATTATTATTAAACTTGACATATTAAACAAAATATTTCTATTCAAATTTGGTATATTTTTAAAACAACATTCATAGTATTATTGCCATTATCTTGAACTGGTCTTGTATTTCGTTTACTTTATATAAGTTTTACATTTGACAAGTTAATCGAGGTATTAATTAACATCAAGGTATTAATTAACATGTTCTTTAAGTCAAATCCCCTCTAAATTCAAAACAAACCAACAAACACATTCTTTTCTCATATTGTGCAGAACTTCATACTGTCATACTCTGAGGTCTACAGTGGCCATCTTGGTTGTTTACTTACAGAAGTAGGTTGTCCTAGATTCTTTCTTGGGACAATCTGTGCATTGTCTGGTCATATAGCAATGCAATAGTCTGACTAAGGACATGAACCCAGGACCCGTCTCCTTCATGCGTCACTAACTCCACTTGGCAAAAATACGGCTAATAAAGTTTCAACGTTTCAACACTTTTCACTAAAAAGAGTAATTGGATTCGTGCAGGCTCTGGTTAATGTAATAGGGATCGTAATGTTTTTGCTGAAATAAAAATGTAAACATTGAAGTATTTATATGTTATGATTATTATAACAGTAACCTCTTCTTGTTCATTTGACTCTTCTGAGCTTTAAGTCATGTTATAATGCTATTACCACCTCAAAAACAGACCTGGAGTTGTGTTTTGTTTCATTCAGACATGTCTGAATAACCCTTTATTATTAGTCTTGATCTCCAAAGCTTAAAATGCTCTGTTCCACCTTCTCAAGTGGTAGCTTTCAAGTTAGCAGTGCCTTTTACTTTTAGTTCAGTAGAATTGGGCAATTCCAGGTCTGAAATCATCTGATTCTAGTGAAGATGTATGAAGTTTAAAAACACAGTGGAGCACTCCCTGTATTACGACATGACAAGGTGGAACAGAGTATTTTCTGTTTGAGGGAAGAACTCAACCTAAATATGGAGGATTTGTGTGTTAAACCTGTGTGAATGAAACAAAACACAACTCCAGGTCTGTTCAGAAAATGGTCTAATATGGGATCTTTAAAGACACTATGTAACTTTACTTCGCTAAGGGTCTGCCACCTGCTTGTCTCCACTGAGATGTTATTGGTTTTCCTGGAATGTTCCACAGTATGGCACAAAACTTACTTAACTCTCCATGGAGACAAGTAGGTGAAGTCAACATTCACAGGCCAGATCTGTGAAGAGGCAAACCCACAAAAGGTAAGAATGCATGTTCTTAAAAGATTTCTGCACAGTAGAAATACCCTAATGAGTGAATGCAATAGATATGTTCAATGCCATACTGTGGAACATTCTAGGAAAAGAACACCTCCATCCAAAAAGTTACACAATTAACCTTTAATTGATAGCCCATATTTTAAATACACCATCATAAAATCCCCAAATTTGCTTTTGATGAATACAAAAAGATGAAATAACAGAATAATTTTAAGTAACCAACATTTAACTTAACAGCAAAGATCATGACCTTAAAAAAGTCATTGAATTCAGATCTTAATAAAACTTGGGCCTGTTCCACCGAGAGGAGGCCCTGGGGAAGACACCGGATATACTATGTCTCTTGGCTGGCCTGGGAACACCTTGAATCCCACCGGAGGACTGGAGGAAGTGTCTGGGGTGAGGAAAGTCTGGGAGTCCCTGCTTAGACTGCTGCCCCCGCGACCCGGCCCGGGATAAAAAAAGAAAAAGGAATTGATGGATAAATAGAAAGAACATATTAGTGGTATTAGTGGTACCATGTATTCTCCATAGACTGCAGTGGTAACCAAGCTAAACTCCCTAGACTACCTTATATCTGTCTCTAAAGGGCACGGCACAGCTCTGTTTTGCTCTTGTCAAACAAAACCTCAGCAAAACATCCCCCTGCCTCTTGCGGTGTGGTTAATTTTCATTGTAAGTCCTTTCTTTACCAGTGGTTTCAAAGTGGACAATTAGGTCAAGGGGCCATGGCCACTACCCTATAGTTCTCTGCATGGGTGAAGAGACCGCTATATGCTTCTATATACAAGCTTTAATTTCAATTTCAATGCGAAATAGCCAGACAAAGGTGACATTTCTGAACTTTCTATTACTCTGAACAAAAGTGAGACATTCCTAAGAGTCTGTAAGATTGAAGCGTGTTAAGTAGAGGGGCTTTGGGGAGTTAGATTCGCCCACCTGTTCCTACTTTTTATCCCCTTCTGTCTGAAACCCTTGTTGTTTTTGAGCATTCATTTTGAACTTGATAACCCAACAGTGCCACCTCTCCTTTAGTTTTGTTTGTCACAGCATTTAATCCTATATACCCCCTACGTGCCTCTTAATAACTTTGAACTACGGTGGCCCTAATAGTCCAACGAGGTTCATCTGGTCTTACAATATTTTTTTTAAAATATATTTTCAGACAAAGGTTTGGTTTGCTCTCAACTCAATCCTCTCTTCTCTTCAACAATCCTTTCTCCCCCTCCCCTCTTTCCATCTCTCTCCACTCTCTCTTTTCTCTCTCCCCCCCCTCCTATCTTTCTCCACTCTCTCTTCTCTCTCCTTTCTCTTTCTCTCCCCCTCTCCCCTCCTCTCTCTTCCTCTCTCTCCTGTCTTTCTCCACTCTCTCTTCTCTCTCCTTTCTCTATGTCCCCGTCTCTCCTCTCTTGCCTCCCCCCTCCCCCTCTCTCTCCCTCTCTTTCCTCTCTTTCTCTTCTCTCTCTCTCTCTCTCTCTCTCCTATTTTCTCTTCTCTTATCTTCTTTCTCCCTCCTCTCCTCTCTTCAGCATATAATCCTACATACAAGTCCCCCTTAACAACTATGGACTACGATGGCCCTAATAGTCCAATGAGGTTCATCTGGTCTTACAATAATTTGTTTTAATAGATTCTATTTTCAGACCAAGGTTTATTTTTCATCTTCTACAGCGCCAGCGCCAAAACCTGTTTAAATCAGCTGACTGGACACGTAATGCAACATCACGTGACCACTGTGAGGAAGGGCGCTAGTGAACAGTCCAAACTGTCAGGTATGAAAACAAACTAAACCTTGGTCTGAAAAAAAAAATCTATTAAAATAAAAACAAATTAATGAGCCCTCAGAGTCTAATTTTCTCCTCCCAAAAGTTTATAAATGCAACACATGACATTTGTATCCAAAAGTTGCATTATAAAAGTTAAAAAAGTTAAAAATTTACATCCGCACAATATCTTATTATTATCTGATTTTAGGACCACAAAATATGATCTGATCTGTGAGTAACCTGTGACCACAATCAGAAAGAAATCAGTTTACTCCCGTCAAAATTTGCTGTTTACATGTCATTCAATAATCTTATAAAACCAAAAATCTCATAATAATCAAATTTGAGTATGCATAGAACCATATCCACTGTCTCTCACGTTTTCAAATATTCAAATATATATATATATACATATATTAAATAAACTATGACTTCATGGACAAATTGCTGTTGAAGAATCACTTGTTTGTGACGACAGCGTTTTAGACTGATCCATTTCAGAAGTCAGAGTTGAATGGACAGTGGCCACAGCAAACTCTGTACTTAATTACTATTGATCGCAAAAAGCTAACGACCCAATCGCAAATGCACTGAATGTAACAATTAATCCCTGTCCTCAAGTTAATGTTTTTACAAAGTTGTATTGAGTTAGCTGGTGTTTTATGGGCTTGTAATAGCAGTCAGATCCAGCAGGAGATATTTTACGTAACCTCTCCCTGTATGGGACACTGTGTTTTTGCCTCTGGCTGTGTTTACACGCACAATATCTGGTAATGATCTGACTCGTGGAGTTATCCAATTATTGAAATCTAACGAATGACACTTGATGGGGGTGATCTGATTTCTTTCTCATAGTTCACATGCAAGTTTTGACAAGTGATATAATGCAAAAACTGCAAATTAAACTGTCAAAATGAAAGCGAAAATGCTCACAATATAGGCCTAGTGCTCTGACTTCCAAAAACAATAGTTACTCTAAAAATCAACCGATTAACTGACATATGCGTGTTATCAGCATAAACACACACACAAATCAGATCTAATGAAGGGGTTACATCATTATTTTATATTGTATCTGATTTTTACTGGCCATGTAAATGTACCCAGTGTTGTTTATTGATGCATGTGACGCTATAGAGCTGTGGTTCTCAACATGGGGGTCGGGGTCATAGAAAGATTTCAGATGATTTGCAGATGATATTGTGAAAAATTGAAAATGTTCGCAATGTCTTAAACAAGGCTTCGCACTCTTCAAATGCAGTGCTGTGCGTAGCTTCCAATTTGTTAGCCTATTAATGCATTTAGACCTATGTCCTGAAAGTAAAATAAGACAGTAGATATAAGGCTAGTTTATTTTCTGTAGGCCTATATGTGCTACCTTTGCATGAATGAAGTTTACAGGAATTTGTGCTTGTTTACATTTCAGAAATGGGGTGGATGAGTTACTCAGTGTACTTCAATGTAATGTAAGTATCTGTTAAAGTGCTTGTAAAATGTATTCAGCCAGTGTGCTCTGTGCTTATTAAAACAGCCACCTCCCAAAACAAGCATGTTCAAAACTATAATCAAGTAGTATTTTTTATTAAAATTACTTACAAACTAAAATTTGCTTTTACGGCTGCATTCACACATCAAAAATGTGAATAAACAAGTCTACCAAACAGGGACCAAAATATCCAAATATATATTAGACAGATAAACATAAAAAACTGTCCATCACATCACTGTCCTATCCCCACACATAAGATTCTATAGAGGAAAAACATCTAGCTCCTTCCCGCTAATGCTAATGAGTGTCCCACAAACCCATTTGAAGGTTTCTGGAGTAAACAGACCAAAAGGAAAAAGCCGGAAGAGATAACAGTCCATGGCCACAAAACTAGCACCACGAGGTCACATGACTCACAGGAAGTCCCACAACAGCATGAACATATTTGGCCGTTACGTCACAATATGATTCCATTTATCACAATGACATCGTCCTGGGCCAGGCTCTGCACCAAGGCCGTGTGGAGTCAGCATTTCCCTGCACTGCGCACAAGTATTAATAGTGTTGATCTGCTCAGATATAAAGCACTGTGGGCTGCACCAGGATATGTTTTCATGGACAGAGCTATCAGAGATTTCATTACAGTTACATGCTAAATTCAATACATTATTGATGCCAGCGCTTTTACAAAGGATTATTAAACAATTTACTGTTACTATTAATGGGACTTTTGCATAGACTGTATATATAAATGGACATAGCTAACCTGCTAGCCACCTCGTTCCAAATAGGAAGTCACCACTATCTGTAACATTTTGGTCTTAAAATGTTCGTATTAACCCACTCTACATGATCCTGGTGTTTTTATTTCACTTTTGCAGCTGTAAATCAAGATATTAACATTAATAACACACAAATCAGGCTCCTTCGTTCTCTCGCCAATGTTAGCAACAGTTTTGACTGACAGCGTTCCTGAGCACCCGCTCCCTGCTAATGATTTAAAACTAGCTGTTATTGTGATGCATGACATTAAATATATCTATCTTGCATTTAATCAATTATAGGAGTTTTTATTGCTCAAAAATAACAAAAAATGTTCTTGTGACGTCACCTGCTTGTCTCTATGGAGATATGTTTAATGTCATACTGCGTAGGCAAACTCCAGGCAAAGCAATAACAAAGCAATAATCCTTGTGGTCGAGAGTCCGCCACCTGCTTGTTTACATGTTCCACACTGTGGCATTTAACCATCTATCTAATCTATCGTCATGGAGACAAGAAAGCAGTCACCAGGTCAAGATACAAGTCAGAACTGTGGAGGGAAAACCCCGTTCACAGTAAAAATGCATGTTTTTCACGGTATTATTAGCAAGAAAAACACCTATAATGGAAGAAATGTTAGATAATTTGAATGTCAAACTGTGTAACATTCCTGGTAAAAAAAAAAAAAAAAAAAGGTCTCTATATGACAAATGTGTGGCAGACTCCCCTCGAGAAAAGTTACTTGATGCAGCTTTAAGTACTGCATCATTATTTGTATTTTTCCTTCCACAAATAACATAAATAGAATCCATGGACACATTCCAGTATGGACATACTTGTTTGTTTACCAGCCTCACAGACCAGAGCAGGGCCATGACTTTAGCTAACTCTGCTGCACTGAGGCCATGAACCCTACACATTGGCCTTCACATATTTCCAACACACTGTCCGCTCTGTGGAAGTGCCTCAGGCTTCCTATTTGCCGGGAATAAGGTTATGAGATAAGCAGATCAACAAACAGGGGGCTTGTTCTTTTGTGCGTTTGACCTTAAAGCTACACAAAACATAATACACATAATACACGGTCACGCTGTGTCTTACATGGCTCTTACATGAGCAGCGGGGCATGAGGACCCAAACAAACACATTGTCTGGCTGGTAGAGGGGTGACATCATCTATGCTAAAGTGGGTAAGCTAACGTCATGCTAACCTCAACATGCAGAGGGGAGAGGGGAAGCGCCTCTTTTGGACTACCTGCACTAGAGCTGAGTGATATCAAAGAGATCTGGAATTTTTTTAAGTTTGCAAGTCAAAAAGCAAGATTCAGTTTACAGTTGGGCACTAAAACTAGTATCAAAACTAGATACTCATTTAAAAAAACAAAAAAACAAACAAACATATAGGGCATGAAAGGACATCATTTGAATTTCTTAATTGTTTTGGAATGGTCAAGATCTATATCAGAATTTATATATGACCACATGCTACTATTTGAGAAGCTTGTGCCAGCCCTAGTTTACAGTGTGCAGAAGGGAAGCATTTGATAAACTGAAACGTGAATTTAAAATTAGAAAAATATTTTTGGATAATGTTTTAGTAGTGCGGTAATGTTCAGACTGAGTAAACATTTTAAACATCCAATATTACGCTAGTTCCTGTGTAATAATGTTGTTTCCTCATCTAAAACGTACCTGCAAACTCTACATATTAGGCTGAGTCTCAAACAAAAAACGTGTCACGTGGTAATACAGGCAGAGCTCCACTGTTGTTTTAAACTCCACACATCTTCATTAGAATCATCTGGGTGATTTCAGCCTTGGAATTGCCCATCTCAATTGAGTAACCATAACGCTGGTTTAGCAGAGAGATACTGTCAATCAAACCTGTTGCTGACTCTAGCGTTTTTTTATGGACAGGATAGCGAAATAAAAATACCAGGATCATGTAGAGAGGGTTAATATGAATGTTTTAAGACTAAAATGAGCCTGACAGCAGCATTTCCAGAGAGAAGTGACAGTTTCCTAATGTAAAGTGAATTGGAGCCGATGGAGTTGAAAGTGCGCCCATGATCACTTCCTATTTGGAACGTGGCAGCTAGCAGGTTATCTATGTCCATTTATATATAACAGTCTATGCTCAGGGCAGCAGATGAGACAGGGATGAGGTAATCAATGGTCCAGACACTTCTTGTCATAAGGAGAGGGAGCGCAGTCTTGTATCTGTCAGATAAACCATTCGTCAAACTACGGATGCTATGATGTTAATAAAGCTAGACACTATATTATTAATTATCATAACACAGACGGGAGTTCACACGGAGCTACTTGTACTGAAATAACACTGATGTGACAAATTACTCCATTACTGTCAAACTGTACTAATGTTATATAATCATTGGTTAAATGGTCTAGTTCGCATTAAGTTTAATCCAAGGCCTGGTTTAGTCCTTTTTGGTTTAGTTAACAAGTTAATAAATAGTTCTTAAAATCAAGCCTTAATGACTAACAGACACCACTGGGATTACACAACAGAGAGATAAACCTGGACTGGACCAAGACTAAACCAGGACCAGAGCAGGACCAAACCAAGACTGTATCAGGACTAAACTGGGCTCAAACCAGGACTAAATCTGGACAAATAAAAACACTCCCTTATCTTATTCTTCACTTTAGTACTGTACTTAAGTAAAATTTTGAGGTATCTGTTTGGTCTGTTTACTTAAGTCAGTTTTAAAATGTACAGTTTTTTACTTTTATATCACTAAATTTGAGAGCAGCTATCTGTACTTTCTACTCCACTACATTTTGACAGACAACAGACAGGCATTTATTTTTAACATCTTCATAATTTGAGGAAACAAAATTATATAAATAATAAAAACAGCTAGAAAAAAAATATCTATTCAATTGTTTCTACTGAACAAAATTCATCTCAAATCTACCCCTGAGCTACCACATCATATTGTGTGTTGTTTGACTATATGTCCAGCTATGTCCAGCCCTTGTCTATACCAGTCTCATTATAGCTTATATAGATGTGACAAAACAGGCTTTAGATTAAACATCCTTTTGTTCCCAGTGGCTTCCTTTCAGTTCACAAATACACACAAACATGGGCAGGTGACTTGAGTACACAGTGTAACAGCACCGAACACTGTCAGTGCTTTACGCCCTGTTGCACTGCCTCCCTGCAACCGATCTTTGCCGTTAAAGGAACTGAACTTAGCCTGCAGTTTTAAAACAACCAACTGATCCTGGGTTGCCAGACCCTAAACCTGCAGATAGAGAACACATACAAGTTCTTTTTCTCATTCTCAGGATATAGACCACAGCAGAGGCACTGATTCATGATTGGCCGCAGGTCCTGGCAGTTTAGGTAGTGACCATTCAGACCAGAGAGAATCCTTTAAGGTTTAAACCAGCACTGAAACTGGCAACCCAAATGAGACACTCTATTTTCTGACTGGATAATCATCTTGAGGACTAAAACACCAAATCATAAAAACCTGGACATCATATCCAAAGTTTTGTAATAATAATAATTTAAAAAAAAAATCAGTATTGGAATTGTTATCGGATTGATTTGAACATGTTTACCTTTTTATGTTAGTTTATGAAATTTAAAATTGAAATCTTAACATACAGTTTAAAGGTCCTATATTACTCCATTCTCTGATCTATGTTATAATGTTGTTTTCTCATCAGAACATACCCGAAGTTGTGTTTAGTTTCATTCACACATGTTTAACACATAAACCCTGCAGATTTAGGCTGAGTTCTTCTCTCAGACAGAAAACACTGTTCCACCTTGTGATGTCATGCGGTAAAACAGGAGAGACTCCACTGTGTTTTTAAACTCCATACTCCATACAATTGTCAAGCTCTACTAAACAAAAGATAAACGGTAGCTGACAACTTGAAAACTACCACTTCATGACATCACAAGGTAGAACAGAGCATTTTGAGCTTTGGAGATGTAACAGACTAATAATAAATCATTACTCAAACATGTGTGAATGAAACAAAACACAACTCCAGGTATGTTTTTGATGAGATAATGACATTCTAACATGGCTAAAAGCTCACAAGAGTCAATTTTGAGTACTATACATTTTAAATTAGCTTGACAGTCCCTCTACTCCAGCCACACCCCTCCTAGTTTGACCCCATCTCTCCATCTCCCCATACTAAGTCTATAGTCAGTTATAATCACATAATCAGGTGATGTTTTGGGCTATGTCACATCTCTGGAGGTTTGCATGGCACTGTCCCCTCCCCCCTGGCTGTCCCCTCCCTGTAGTGATCAACCTATGTGCCGGTATAGTGAAAAACACACCCTTTGGTACAGTGCAATTGAGGTGTAAGGCGTAAGCGTGTGAGCATGCTAGTGTGTTTATACCTGCTGTACAAACCCCGGCATGCAATGACATAAATGAATGAATGGTGGAGGTAGACTACTCCGAGTGCTCCCGTCCTGTCTCGTGTCCTTACCTGGTCCATCCTAGTAGACAGTCTCCTCTCTCCTCTTCATCCCTGGCATGGCACTAGATGTTCTGGCTCCTGATGACCTTTCGTTGTCTCCTTGTTTCCTAGTTCCCGATTGCAAAGGAGGAATTGACCCCGCTGTCCTCATATAGCAGGCTTGCAGCTTTTCAAAACAGGCATGGTCCATAGAGTGCGCTTCCTTATGTCTCCCAATTTGACAGTTTGATAAATCCACATGGACACTACTATCCGGTGTTGCTTAAGTCCTGGTGCAGCAATGGCATAGTCCTAAATGGGAAAAATAGTTATGTTTTTAGTAGGTTCTTGAATGTCTTCTTGATGTGAGACAGAAGAGAGAGAGAATGAGACTCCCGCTTCTTGTTCTCAAGCTGCCTGTGTGAGCTGGCCCCTTGCCCGGACCCCTCCCTCTCAAATCTCCCCTCCCCCCTCCCTCCTGGTGCAGCGAAACACAGAGTCCCCCCGCCTGACAGCCAATAAGAACACAGAAGGGATGCGATTGGTTGACCGGAGCCCATGTGACCCCCGGCAGAGCTATGACAGACCCTCCACCAGCTGTCCAACCTGAAAACCTCAGTTGCCATTGACAACAGCCACAGATCCCAGGTCAGGAGGTGATTGGCTGGAAAGGATTTATGGCCCCCGCCTATGCCTTAATGTCTTATTGTAGGAATATAAAGAAAGAGAGGGGCATGCTGGGACATGTAGTGTAGACTGGCAGACAGGCATCCTCTAAGTTCAGGCAGGAGGAATGTTTGACCCACATTTGAAAGTAAGAAATACAAAGTAAGGCTACACAAAAATGCAGCTGTATAACAAATAAACTGCATAGATGTGCAAGTGTAAAGAAGCTGCAAAATTAGTAAAAAAAAAATCAGAAAGTCGTTCTCATCCTGACAGTCTTACAAGCTTCTTGTTGTATTTATCCAGAGTCAAATGTTGTTATTGTTACCGTACATTATTTGAGCATATTTGTTAAAAAAAAAAAAAAAAAGAAAAAATTGCCATTTGAAAAAGTCATGTGAGGCTTGCATGTATTTTACTGCTGTCAAAATATAATCCCATCCCTCTGATAAAATCCACTTCACATTATTGTCATTGATAATATCTCTAGAAGATGGTAACAAAAAGAAAAATATATACTCTCTCCCTCTCTCACTCTGTTTCTCTCTCTCATCTCTGTCCTACTCTCCATCTCCCTCTTTATCACTCTCTATCTCACTATATCCCTATTTTCTCTCTCTTTCCCTCCCTCCCACCCTCTCTCTCTCTCTCTTCTCTCCCTCTCTCTCCCTCTCTGTCTCTTCTCTTCATCACCCTCCCTGTCCCTCTCTCTCTGTCTCTCTTTTATCCCCAGCTTCCCTCCCTCTCTCTTCTCTCCATCTCCCTCCCTCTCTGTCTCTTTCGCTTCTCTTCATCTCATTCTCTGTCCCTCTCTCTCTTTTCTCTTCATCTCCCTCCCTCTCTCTCTCTTTCTCTCTCCCTCTCCTTCCCTCTCTGGCTCTCTCAGTCTCTCTTGTTTCCATCTCCTTCCTTCTCTCTGTCTATCTGTCTCTCTTCCTCTCTTCTCCCTCTCCAAAACAAAAAGAACAACTTTTTTTGGTATTTTTTTCCAAACGGAGGTATCTGTTTTTGTTGTAGAACTCTTCATTTGTTTTTTTCACAATAATCCTTGCTTGCACTCGAGCATCAGAGCCTCTTATGTGTACACGTGTTCTTCGTACCTGCTCAATAGAAACCAGACCATTTGCTGTGGAAACAAATATATACTTTTGTTAATCCTTTCCGTATACAACAGTTTAAATAGAAGTACTCTGGGTCATGTAATAACAGTAAAGGCGGAGTAAAGAACAAATATGCTATATACACCACCAGTCAATCTGCATATTTCTCTCTCTCTTTCTTACCGTAAACTTTGACTATCTACACAAGTTGTGAACACATCTTTTTGCACATTTTTGTATAGATGAAATATATAAAAAGAAAAAAGTCCACATTTTTATGTTGGACTTTTGGACAATGTCCTGAATAGCAGCCTCTTGTTTGCACTCGGCATTATGGGTATTAAACTTGCTAATAAAATGAAGAGGACTAAAAACCCGGATATTCTTAGTTATTCAGGAAAAAGACATCCTCTGCAGTTTCCCTCTCAGTTCATACTCAGGGAAACTCCCACTGAAAACAACAGGAACCCAAACCAGCACCAGGCCATGGTTAACCCAGACCAAACCCCTCCTCCTCCTCCACTCCTCCTCCCTTCACACACTCCTAACCCTATCCATTATAATGCTCCTCTTTTATTGCCTTCTTTTCTAACTTTGCTCTGTCACTGACCTTCTCTCTTTCTCTCTCTCCATCTCACTCTGTCTCCCTTTCTCTTTCCTCTCTCTCTCCCTCTCCTCACTTCTTCTCTTCTCTCTCTCCCCATCGCTCTCATTCTGTTTCTCCCTCCCTCTCCCTCCCCTCTTCTCTCTCTCTCTCCTCCCTCTCCTTCCTCTATTCTCTCCCTCTCTCCCTGCCTCTTCTCTTCCTCCCTCTCTCCTCTCTCTGCTTCCTCTGTTCTCTCTCTCCCTTTCTCTCTCCCCCTTACTCACTCTCCTCACTTCTTCTCTTCTGTCTGTCATCTCTCTCTCCCCTCGCTCTCATTCTGTTTCTCCCTCCCTCTCTCTCTGTCTCCCTCCCTCTCCCTCCATCTCTCTCCCTTCCCTCTTCTCTATCTTTCCCTCTCTCCTCCCTCTCCTTCCTCTACTCTCTCCCTCTCTCCCCGCCTCTTCTCTTCCTCCCTCTCTCTCCTCCCTCTGCTTCCTCTGCTCTCACTCTCCCATTCTCTCTCTCCTCCCTCCCTCTCTCAATCTCTCTCCCCTCTCCTCTCTCCCTTCCTCTCCCTCTCCTCTCCCCTTCCCTCTTTCTCTTTCTCCTTAACCCTAACCCCCCACCTTCCTCTCTCCTCTCCCCCTCCATCTCTTTCTCTCTCCATGTTCTGTGTTATCGTCCTGTGCTGATTTAAGCCCCGCCCCTGCAGTGGCGTTCGCTGGGATTCCTGTGGGGGTTATTGGAGGTTACAGGTGCCACACAGAGGAGTGGTCCCTTTACAAACTGCACACGTGTGTCGCAGGTCACGATGCCTCTGTCTATTATAAGGAACATTTACACTAGAGAGAGACTTTATATACAGGAGTGTGGAGTAATATGTAGGAAAAGTAAGAAATACAGTGTGGTTTAAAGCACTGACCACTGCCAAGGTCTGTGGATACTCGCAATGGTAAAATATCATGCCCAGACCTGGATTCAGAAATGGCCTTGGAGCTAATGGTCACATTTTTATATAGCGGCTTTCCACCTTCAAGGCACTTAAACAGCTTTACAAAGGAACCACTCACCTGTTCACACACACAGACACAAGGTGGGTTAAGTGTCTTGCTCAAGGACACAACAACAACATTCATTTGTCGGAGAAGGGGATCTGACCACTCAACCAATGTTTTTTTTTTATGTTGAAAGTGGGATTTGAAATGCCAACCTTTGACTCTCTGGACAAACGCTCTACCAACTGAGGTAAAACTGATTTGTTTTAAGTGAATAAATTTAACTGGTCCATATAATGCTAAACATAAAATTTAAAGATGTTAATCTGTTTAACAGTTTGCATGAATTAGACTTAAAGACGCACTACGTAACTTTTCTGGTAGAGGTCTGCCAACTGCCGGTGTCCATGGAGATTGCTTTGGCTGGAATGTTTCATAGTACGGCATCACACGTAGGTTTTTATTGCTTCAGAAACATGTATTGTTAGTGTAAGAGGATTCGGATCTCCATAAATCTGACTTGTAAATTGGTGTGTTGGAGTCAGCTGCTTGACTCCATGGACATAGATAATTTAATGCCATACTGTGGAATATTCTAGGCAAAGAATCCATGGAGACAAAACAGTTACAGTGCGCCTTTAACACTTTTAATACCAAAAGAGAGAGAGCACCTAGTTTATATTTACTTAGCTGTTTTAGCTAAGAGCACTGTTCACAGCTCACTTCATTTGTACAGTTCTGTATATCACCACTTTGGTATGTTCAGAGCATTTCACAAAGTAATAATGTGTTGAGTTATGTTTTAGTGGCCAATAATTTGACCTCTTTGTTGAAATATTAAAAAGATATTTTGAAAAACAAGTTCAGCCTTATCTCTTTTTATTTATTGTTGCTTGCACTGGAGACATGTGGCCATAGCGTTGTCCCATAGTGTATATTTGTCATGTTATCCAACGTTTGCCGTTTGCAGTAAATATGAACTAAATTGGTTGAGAAATACCTGGAGTTTGTCCAGTAAAAATACGTTTCCGGGTTGTGGTTTGGATATTTCCTTTTAAAGGCAACTTTGTCATGACATGGATTGTAGTACGTCTATACCCAAAATACTATTTACAAAAGAAACAAAAGAGCACCTGCAATGGCTTACTGTGACTTAAAGGTGCACTGTGGAACTTTTCTGGTGGAAAGGAACATAATGGAGATGTTATTGCTGTATGTGTATTGTTAAACTGTATGGCATTGAACTTATCTGTCTCCTGTTTATTTCATTAAAGGATGTTTTTAATCCCTAGGGAGGTATTTTGGGCGTGTCCCACCGGAGGAGCTGGAGGACGTGTCTGGGGTGAGGGAAATCTGAGAGTTCTTGCTTAGAGTGCTGCCCCCGGATAAGCGGAAAGAAAAAATGGATGGATGGATGAATGGATGGTGTTTTTAATAGTCAAAAATATCTTGAAAAAAAGACACTCTGAGACCTAGGTGACCTCTCCACAGACCTGTAACTCACCTACTTCACCTACCTCCATGGAGATATGTCAGTGTAATGAATACTCTGGAACATTCCAAGCAAAGCAATAATATCTCCATGGAGACAAAGAAGTGGCAGATCCTGCACCACATGATGGATCCATAATATAACATGGTATGATCCAAGTTTATAAAATGGGGTTGGAACAGAGCAAAAATAGGGAAGTCAAAATACCAGTTTAAGTTACTCAATCATAACTTGTTCTATGTGTAACCGTATTGTGTACATGTACTTACTTCTCTTTGATATTGCTGTACTATTCTTACTTACTGTGGGATTAAGTCCAAAGTGCGGTGCTCGGGAGGCGCTGTGTGTCTGGAGATGGAAGAACAGCCGGTGTATTGTAATGGAGAGAGATTATACTATCAGCGAAGGAATTCCGATTATTTCTCAGAGTGGTCCTGTCAGCACACAAGGCAGAAACTTTAGACGAGCTGAGGCAAGAGACAGACATGGCATTAAAGGCACAGATAAATGTGAATTAAACTGGTCACGTGTAAGTGCTTTTTTCAGTTTTTATCAGTGCAAAACCGAATTAAGTAATAAAGTGAAAACAAAACATCACCTGTTTCTTTTTCGGCCTGGACAAAAGTGGCCTCTTCACGGATGAACCGCCACAAGTGCCCCTCTCGGCTCAAAGAAGGTAAACAGCGCCACCTGCTGGATCAACGAAGTACTGCCAAACAACCCATGTCCGCACTTTTTCACATACAAACCTTTTTAATATTATCCTTCATATTTTAATATAAAATCCCCTCTATCCGATGAGATGAAGCTAATAAAGTGCAGTCAGAATAGAAGCAAGTTTATTGCTAGTTTAAAAGGTCTATATAACACTATTTCCTGATCTATGTTATGTTGTTTCCTCATCAAAAACAAACCTGGAGTTGGGTTTTGTTTCATCCAGACATGTTTAACACTCAGATCCTGCATATTTAGGCTGAGTTCTTCTCTCAAACGGAAAACACTCCATGCTCTATGTAAACTCCATACACCTTCACTAGAATCATTTGGGTGATTTCAACCCTGGAATTGCCAATCTCTACTGAACTAAAGGTAGAACACAGCTAACTTGATAGATAGTTAAGCTGAAAAACCACCATTTCATGATATCACAAAAAATGAAAGAAACAAAACACAACTCCAGTTATGTTTTTGAGGAGGTAACAGCATGGCTTAAAACTCACAAGAGTCAAATTTGCATAATATAGGACCCTGCAGAGGTAACAGAATGTCTAGAACACTGTGCTCGACTAAAACAAAAACTAAGAGACACGACATATCAGGCCTGTGCTTCTGTTTCATATCAGTGCAATTCAAAATGTTATTGTGTTTAAATGTGTGTACTTTCTGGGTCCTGTCTGCACTCTATGGGTCCTCTTTATTTGAGGGAGTTACTGCAGCCCTATACTCCATCCAGTGATAGCACCCAGACTATGGAACAGCGCCCTCTGTGAGATCCTCCTTTAATGCATTTTAAGACTAGACTGAAAACTCGCCACTTCTCCCTGTCATTTAATACTAGCTTGGTAGGACATTTTTATCTTATCTGTATATTTGTTTTTTGTTGACTTTTATGCGAAGCACTTTGGTCAGCTGAAGTTGTTTTAAATGTGCTGTATAAATAAACTTGAATTGAATAAACTGGTTGAACATATACCTGGTTTAGATATTTCCTTTTAAAGGCATTTTGACCTGGATTGTGGTAGGCCTATCTACCCAAAATAGTATTCACAATAGAAACAAGAGAGCACCTGCAATGGTTTACTGTGACTTAAAGTGCACTACGGAACTTTTCTGATAATAATATCTCCTTGGAGACAAAGAAATGGCTGATTCTGCACCAGATGATGGATCCATAATATAACATGTTATGATCCAAGTTTATAAAATGGGTTTGGAACAGGGCAAAAATTAGGGAAGTCAAAATACCAGTTTAAATTACTTACAATTTATTCTGTGTGTAAACAGATTGTGTAAATGTACTTACTTTTCTTTGGTTATTGCTGTGCTGTCTACATTTCTTGCCAAAATGCAGTGAGATGCTCGCTGTAAAATTTTGTGTCTGTAGATCAATCAGTCTTTATTCATAAAGAGCTCTTCATACAAAAATTTAACACAAAATGCTTTACAGTCATTAAAAACAATCCCAGATAGACACATTTTAGCGAGATGAGGCAGACAGACACTGCTGTTGAAATGAGCTCAGATCTGAGGGATTGACTCCAACTTTTATTGTGAAAAACTTCTTTTTATTTAACAAAAGTATTTAATGTTAAAACCAGTGTCAGTGTGTATCTGTCGATGGACCAGATTCGGACAAATGAACTGTGCTGATTCTCCTTAACCAGGACTACAAAGGAACAAAATCAGGACCAAACCAGGACTAAACCAGGGTGAAAAGCTGAACCAAACCAGGTCTAAACCAAAACTAAACCTGGTCTAAAAAGAAACCAAGCCATGCCTAAACTGAGACTATTGAGAACTAAACCATCTCTAAATTTGGACTAAATCTGGTCAAAACCAGGATTAAAAAGGAACCTAAACCAGGTCTAAACCAGTTCAACATACGAGCCTCAAACTGCGACCACAGTGACTTTTTCAACAGACAAGCTTCTGTAGTTCATCAAGGTTTACAGCAGGTCAACACATTAATGTGACACTAAACATAAGAATCATTTGCCCCATTTTTGTGCAGGTAGTGCGTCGTTTGGTCCATGTCGAAAAATTCAGTTTCATTTTATAAGTCAAACTACTGGTAAGACCTGTTACTTTTGTCTATTACATCATTGGCACACATTGCCACGCAAGCCTTCAGAGTATAAGCATCAGGTCAAATGTGAGTAGAGCAGAGGTCTGAGTTTCCCACAGAGCTGAATGATTTGGAAAAAACATCAAACTGTGAAATTTCTGACCAGCTTTGCAACTGTGTATAGATTTGTGATTTATGTTTTAATAACAGGATTCTGATCAAAAGTCACATTTTGAACATGTCCAGGAGAAGTGACACTGAAATAAAGTCAATCAGTCAATTTTAGTTGTACAGATCTAAACAGGGTTAGTAGTTTATGCAGAATTAAGATGAGAGATTTAGTTGTTTCTTGAGGACATGATGGAATTCTTTATAAATTCCTTTGCCTGTGCCTATTGTGTCCATTTAAATTACCATTTCAGTTGAATTACAATTATTCTTGCAGCCTTATATTTCAATAACAGTAAGGAGAACAGGTCTGAGATTTAAGGTAAAATGCAGATGCTTTTACCTGTTAATATCACTGTAATTACTGTGCCCATCCACAAAAACTAAAAAGTGAAATATTTCCGATTTTTCACCATAGCGTTCAAAGTGGAGAGACACAGTTGTCAGTTGAAAGGACTTTACTCCCTGAGATGATTTTTAAGACACACTGTGAACCCAAATATCAACAAAGCAAGATAATTTTCAACCGGGCATGTGATAGTCACTGCAGTTCATCAGGAGCAACTCCAGGATTCCTTAAGATGAATCTAAAATTGTAAATAAAGCTGTTTTAAATGATCTCAGAGTGCTTCCAGTCTGATATTGCTCAGACAAATAAGACAGAAGGGCAGTCTATTTACTAAGTTCAAAATTATGGATAACAAATGAGCTCCTTGAGCCTGGCTCGGGACGTGACAGGGGAAGTGGTCAAATTTCCAACCTGAAGTAGAATAGACATAGAATTATGACCTGTCCTCCAGTTCTGTTTAAAGTACAATGTTGAGTTTCACACTGCACATTTAAAACTCACAAACTCAAGAGAATTAACTTTAAAGACAAGACTGAGATCTGAGCTGTAAAACTAATTGAAGAATCCCATGCATAACTGAACATGTTTGTAGAGGTCTAAACTACAGGGTAACTATAAACCACAACTAAACCACGACTTCTTGAAGAATCTCCCTAATATTTTGGCTCTGACTCATACAATGGACATGGATTTCCGCTGCATTTTACAATAAAGGAAAGTGAAACTAAACTGTTACTTCATAAACCTGAGGCATTGTCCAGTGCAGCTTCATTTGCGCGTGAGCTTCATCCACTTCTGAGGTGAGTTTTTATTTGAATTATTTAAATTTGTCGAAAGAAAGTCATCATTATCATTTTATATTGGTATTGGTATAAAAATGTACATATGTAGTCAGTGTGTAAACTGTACACACGGTTTGTTTTATGTATTTTTACATTTAGGTCTCTTTAGTTTCCAACTCCCTTTTTTAAGCGCTGGCTGGTTCTTCCTTAAAAGTGATTCCTGCACGTTTTGTGTTTATTACCTTTAGTTTTTTGAGGATATCTAATGAATTTCATATCAAATTTAGAAAACCAATGCTCAACCAATTTCATGTTTTCAAATGACTTTGTTTAGCAGTGTTTTCAAACCCCACACTTAGTTAAACTAGAACTAAACCAGGATTAAATCAGAGCTAAACCGGGTCTAAACCTAAACTAAAGCAAAACCAGGACCAAACTAGAACTAACCCAAATAAGAAAAATGACTAAACCAGGATCAGAGCTATACTAAGATTAGTTCAAGAATTTTACATCAAATTTAGAATAATGCTCTAAAAATGTTTAATGTGGCCAAAAACATAGCAAATTAGAGATAGTAAGTAAAGTGCATTTTAAACTATAAAAAGAAATTTGATGAGATTTTCAAATTACTTTGTTCAGAAGTGTGTAAAGCCCTGTTGATCAAATGCATTTAACAAATTTAAGACAAATTAAGTCATTATTTGCTCTATCAAAACCTCATTAATTTTTCAAAGTCTAAACTAAATTCAGGCTTCGTAAACAACACTGTACAACTGCAATTTTAATGTACATGTAAAATATGAGCAGCCTATGAAAGCCTACAAAAAACTGCGAGACATGAGATCTGATTTTTTACCAGCAGAGACCGCAATGACCCTACCTGTGTGAAACTTGTGGCCTTGACCAGGCAATCTATGGCCCTGGTCTTGAAAGGGAGTATACCCATGTTCCCACAGCCATTATCTCACAATTTAAAGATGTTTTTGAGAAAATCCACAGCCCCCTCCCTCACCCTGGCCCTAACCTTGAAGGGCTTGTACCTGATTTTAATTTATTCTTGTCAAGATGAAGCCTCTTTGCATCAAGCATTGTCTAGTAAAAGCTGCTATATAAGAAAAATAGAATCTGTGCATTTACATTGAATTTTCTCAGGTAAGAACTAAAACAGAAGCTACACAAAGAAATTAAGGAACTGTGCTCACGACCAAATAGTCTCTCTAGTTCAATCTAATACGGAGCTAAAAACATCAGTCAAAACTCTCAAAAGCAAACTAGACCTGGTAAAACAACCCAACAGATCATTAAAAGAAACCATATTAGACCTTAATATTCGGATCATGTGGGACAACATCATATTCTCCAGCATACAGGAACACAAAGATGAGAATCTGAAGGAAACAATTAAGGAATTCATGCGAGTCCAACTCAAACTAGCATCAGACACAGTTTACAACATAAGATTCCACAGAGTACACCATATCTGACCCACTTTAGAAAAAGGACCCAGACCCATAGTGGCCGTTTGAACACTTCAGACTCAAGGAACTGGTGAAACCAGGGGCAAACACCTAAAAGGCACCACATTCGGACTTAATGACCAGTGCCCACGGAAATACGGGAGCGCAGAAAAATACTATATCCCATACTGGAGAACAGCAGAAAGAAAACAATAAACGTGCATATCTGGTAATAGACAAACTATACACTGAAGGACTGTTATACCGAGACTCTTCCTCAATGGCATGGCTCTTCTAAAAAGGTACTGTACACTGCCCAGTAGATGACCCCAGCCCTCTTCAGCCCTCTAATAGCTTTGGACAATTGTACCCCCCCAATCTAACCCTATTCTCTATATCTTCCTTTCTCACTTATGAATTACTAGTACTAGCACTCTCCTCTGCCGTCTCCATGTTACACCACTCCAAAATCATGGAAATGTCAGTCACACACACACACACACACACAAACACAGAAACAAAACACAGACTGATCACTTACAATTGTAAATAGCTGTTACGTCTACAAACCATGTTATGTCTTGATATGTCTTGTATGTCTTGTATGTATTACCATCACTATTACATATGTATGGTCGCTATGTTTGTATGTCTTGCATTAAAGAAACAAAAAAAAAAAAAAAACAGAAGCTACTGACAGAGTCTCCTCATCCATTCAAACACACTGTTACTAAGAATCATTGGAAAGTAACAATATCTCAGACAGCTGTTTCTGTGTCATACTGCAAAATGACAGTGGCAGATGGACTAAGTGGGTTCCTGGTGTTTGCAGGAGCCTGACGAGTGACTGACTATGTCTTACCGATGGGCTGAGAATGACTTTGACCTGCCTCCTGATGCGGTCCGTCTGGGGTCAGATGCTCCTGTCAGTGGTAAAGTAAACACATGGATCATGTTTATACAGACCGTTAACCATCAGCCCAAAACATGCGCAAGTCCTCCAGCTAATGTAACTCTGACCAAGCTGTCACTGTTCGATTTGGAACGTCACCCGATTTGGCACAGTTTTTCAAACTCAGCATGCCCAGACACTTGAGCACTGAAGGTGCTATAGTTTAGTCTTATTTTGAAATGTGTTCGATCAAATTAACAATTTCAAACTGAGTAGAGCTGAGTTAAGTCTGACTTGGTGATTATGATCAACTACGATTTTTGTTACTTGTTCCAAGGTTAAAACTGTGTAACTTAAATATGGATACTTTTAAGCTGAGCAATATGTGTGGCTACAGCAACAGAACACATAATAAATAGTGCCAAATCGGACCAGGTTCAAAATTTGGAGATGGGCCCCATAGTGCTGAACTGCGTGCCCTCTGCTCCTGACTGTTTCCCCAGTGGAACTGAAGCATGGATCAGGCCCAGGTGCAGCTCAAACTGACTGATGGTGCATTTCAGTTTCAAAGAGATGCAAACATAATACTCTTACATTAAATGGTAATATTGTTGGCACCTGAAATGTGAGTGCAAATATTTTGCATGAGGTTGCAATGCTCTCTTTTGCATCCCTGTAGACCCAGGCCTGGGATGGGTTAAATGCAAAGGTGTACTTTATATATGTCCTTTTACGCAGGAATAGTATGTTTGATCTGACAAACAACAACAATAATACAATTTCATTGTGACCTGTTTTAGATAACGTCTATCTCATGTACCACGGCACCAGCAGTAGGAATGCCCAGTCCATCCTGAAATCTGGGTTTAAACAGTCCGCAGGCGGGATGCTGGGGCCTGGGGTGTACCTGAGCCGGGACCTGCAGAAGGCCAGCCGCTACCCCATGAAGCACCCCGAATATGACAAAGTTGTCCTCAGGGTCCTGGTCAATGTGGGCAAAGTGATCGCCATAAACCGCCAGGACCACCCTCAGCAGAAGACCTGGCACCAGTACGGGTTCGACACGGCCTGGGTGCCTCCTAACTGTGGGATGGTGAAGAGTGGCCTAGAGGAGGACTGCGTGTGGGACCCCAGAAGAATCACAGTCCTGGATATGATCCGACCTCAGCCCACCCACGGAGCAGCGTATTACTGACCACACAGCCACGACCCACAGGGAGGAAGTGACACACCACCACCTCACACCACCTCCATTAAATGGTTTTATATTTAGTTTGGTAAAAAGAAAATAGTGCAAGACACGTAGTCTGTGTGTATTGTATTGTTTGTTTTATGTTTATTACAATCTTAGGACCAATATAAACCTCATTATGGTGCTGTAATCAATCACAAAATAAAGATTTTTGGAAAATTAAAATGTGAATGACGTTCTTACTGCCACATGAACATATTAATCACTGTAGACCTCTGTCCCCGGGCGGCCACATGAGGACCCTAGTACCCTCCCTCCTCCCGCTGCTCTCACGCTGCTGGCTCCAGGTGCGAGGGCACATCCTGCTGAGGTGCTGGCGCGTGGTGCACGGGGCTCTTAAGGATGATAATGGCCAGTAGCCCACATGATTGGAGGCTGTGAAATAAATGCTTATCAGCAGTTAGAAAGGCAAAAAAGATCTTACTTCAGGTCTGCATTGAGAGAGAGAGTCACGGAAATCCGGCAAAGTTCTGGCTAACAGTCAGGTCCCTCTCAGAACCTAGTTTTGGATCAACCCATATTTTATTAGATTCAGCTATTATAAATTCTTTAAGACCTTTCTTTTACATGAAGGTCAAAAAAGTCCAGGGGGAGCTAACGACCTTGATCCAAAACTTCTATTACCAGCTGCCACATATTTCATTCAACCTCTGTTACATATTTTTTATTTATCAATTCAAATAGCAACTATACCAGAATTATGTAAACAGCATGTTTTTGTGTCTTTACATAAAGGTGGGACAACTAAAAATGTAAATCATTTGCGGCCAATATCTAGATGACATTGACTTGCAAAAGTTTTAGAAAAGTTATACGCAAATTAAGTTACAGTTGATTTAAATAAATGCTCCATTTTGACGTCTTATGAAATCAGGTTTCAGAAAAAGACATAATCCTGTCACTGCAACCACAAAAGTTTTAACCTGCTCCTCTTTTTAATGTTTTATACGGACTTGTAAACTTGTTTGATTTGTTTGTTTTTTCTGCTTGTATTGTATTTTAAACATTTGCTCTCATTGGGTTCCCCTGTAGAAATAATGATAAATAAATAAATAAAAATAGAGAGACACAGTTGTTGTAAGCTGAAAGGACTTTACTCATTAAGATAAATTTTATGACACACTGTGAACCCAAATATCAACAAAGCAAGATAATTTTCCTTGAGATGAATCTAAAATTGAAATAAAGCTGTTTTAAATGATCTCAGAGTGCTTCCAGTCTGATACTGCTCACACAAACAAGACAGAAGGGCAGTCTATTTACTAAGTTCAAAATTATGGATGACAAATTAGCTCTTTTGTTTCACATGAGTCACTGAAATAAACAAATCTGATTGGACGTCTGTGTACTAAACCAGGATTAAACCAGGACTAAACCAGGATTAAACCAGGACTAAACCAGGAATAAACCAGGAATAAACCAGGACTAAACCAGGATTAAACCAGGACTAAACCAGGAATAAACCAGGAATAAACTAGGACTAAACCAGGATTAAACCAGGACTAAACCAGGATTAAACCAGGGCTAAACCAGGAATAAACCAGGAATAAACCAGGACTAAACCAGGAATAAACCAGGACTAAACCAGGACTAAACCAGGAATAAACCAGGACTAAACCAGGACTAAACCAGGACTAAACCAGGAATAAACCAGGAATAAACCAGGACTAAACCAGGAATAAACCAGGACTAAACCAGGACTAAACCAGGACTAAACCAGGACTAAACCAGGAATAAACCAGGACTAAACCAGGAATAAACCATGACTGAAACAGGACTAAACCAGGACAGAACCAGGACTGGACCAGGACTAAACCAGGAGTGTACCATAGGAAGGAAGGTAAACCAGGATTAAACCAGGATTAAACCAGGATTAAACCAGGAATAAACCAGGACAGGACCAGGATTAAACCAGGACTGTATCAAAGCTATACTAGGTCTAAGCATAGACTAAACCAGAACTAAACAAGAATCAGGACTAAACCAAGATTAGGACTAAACCAGAACTAAACCAGAAGTAAATTAGGACCCAGACTAGACCAGGATTAAATCAGGATTAAAACAAGAATAAAGGCATTGAATAAATGGCATTAACCCTAAACGCAGTAGTGCAAATACTTCCTGAAGAATCCCCCTAATATTTTGGCTCTGACTCATACAAAGACGTGGATTTCCGGTGCATTTTACAATAAAGGAAAGTGAAACTGACTGTTGCTGGATGAACCTGAGACGTCGTCCAGTGCAGCTTCATTTGCGCGCGAGCTTCATCCACGTCTGAGGTGAGTTTTTATTTGAATTATTTAAATTTGTCGAAAGAAAGTCATCATTATTATTTTGAACAGGTATTTACAAAAATGTACATATGTAGTCAGTGTGTAAATTGTAAACACGGTTTGTTTTATGTATTTTTACATTTAGGTCTCTTTAGTTCCCTTTTTCAAGCGCTGGCTGGTTCTTCCTTAAACATGATTCCTGCACGTTTTGTGTTTATTACCTTTAGTTTTTTGAGGATATCTAATGAGTTTTATATCAAATTTAGGAAACCAATGCTCCAAAAATGTTTCATGCGGCCGTAAACGTAGCAAATAATAAAGATAGTAAATAAAGTTTTAAATTATAAAAAGAAATTTGATGTTTTCATATTCCTTTGTTTAGCAGTGTTTTTAGTTAAACTAGGATTAAACCAGGATTAAACCAGGAGTTAACCAAAACTAAACCAGGACTGAGCCAGAGCCAAACTAACAGAGTCGGATCTTTCTATATGCAGATTATTAAAGTTGGGTTGGGCCCCGCAGCTGCGAAGGGCCTCGCTTCCCGAGTGCCGACAGTTTTATCATTTCTGTCTGTCTATCTACATATGGGACAAACCCGGGCTCTGATTTCTCCTCTGCGTGAAAATGACTTAATGATTTGTTAAAAGTATTTGCACATATGGCTCACTGCTGTGTCTTACGGGGGTTACTGTCCATAATGAGAGAAGCTTCTTTTGCTTTTGTTGGAAGAGTGAATGACCTGCAAATGCAGTGGCATTTCCGTGCATAATTAATGAGTAGTGCTGATTTCTTCGCACACTGGCGCACATATTATACTCTTATGAATGTGTTAAATCACCGATCAACGTGATCATGATGTGAAACTTAAGTGTCCATGGCAGTGAATAGATCCTAATCGCATTATTATTATTATGAGATGGTGAGTCATAAAGTGTTATGTTGAAGTATTAAATTGTAGACCATCCTAGAGCATGTTTAGAGGCCTTTGGCACTCCCACATCATTTATAATACAGATTCCACAAATGTAATCATTTGTGGAAACTTTAGCCAATTGGAATATATTAAAATGCAATAGAAAACATGAAAAAATTCTATTATGTCAAATATTCCAAATTTTGTGGTGGACCCCATCTTGATAGTAGAAAAGTATCCTTACCTGTTTGTTGTGGATATAAATGCCTTAGTACTTCACTGTCTGATGTGGGTATTACAGATACATTTAGTGCAGATAAACGTCAATAATCAATAATCCCAGTGACACTGAGGTAGCAGGGCCTCCAAGCCAAATTTTCCTTAAGGCCCCATGAATGTTAAATTCAGCTCTGTAAACCAGGACTGAACCAGGATTAAACCAGGACTACATCAGAGCTAAAACAGGTCTAAAACTAAACTAAATCAAGACCAAGATTAAACCAGAACTAAATCAAAACTGAATCATGACTAAACCAGGACCAGGACTATACCAAGATTAGTCCAGGAATTTTACATCAGATTTAAAACATCTTTTTTCCAAAAATGTTCCCTGTGACCAAAAACGTAGCAAATTATAGAGATAATAAGTAAAGTGTATTTTAAACTACAAAAAGAAATTAGATGATTTTTCAAATTATTTTGTTCAGTAGTATTTTCAGAACCCAAATGTAGTTTAGCCTGGGTGTAAACCCCCTTTTTGATCAAATGCATTTAACGTTACGTTATTGAAAATACCTGTAAAAGATGGTGACAAAAAGGAAAAAAAGACGAATGAGCTCTTCCTTTGCTCTGTCAAAACCTCATTATTTTTTCAACGTCTCGGCTAAATTCAGGCTGCATAAACGACACCATATAACGGCATTTTAATGTACTCGTAGAATATGAGCAGCCTATGAAAACCTACAAAAAACTGCCAAGACATGATAACTATTTCTTACCAGCAGAGGGCGCAATGACCCTGCGAGGCGAGGCCTGTGTGAAACTTGTGGCTTTGACCAGGCAATTTATGGCCCTGGTCTTTGTTCGGAATGTGCTGTGGGTGAAATTAGACTAATAACATTAGCTGATAGCATTGAAAGGGAGCGTACCTATGTTCCCAGAGCCATTGTCTCACAATTTAAAGATGTTTTTGAAAGTAAATCCACAGCCCCCTCCCTCACCCTGGCCCTAACCTTAAAGGACCTGTATTCTTGTAAAGATGAATGGTGTGCATTTACATTGCATTTTCTCAGGTAAGAACTAAAACAGAAGCTACTGACAGAGTCTCGTCATCCATTCAGCAAATTGTTACTATTATCATTGGAAAGAAATTACCAATATCTCTGATATCTGACAATATCTCAGACAGCTGTTTCTGTGTCATTGTGCAGTTTCACAGTGGCAGAAAGGACTAAGTGGGTTCCTGGTGTTTGCAGGGGCCTGAGCAGTGACTGACCATGTCTTACCTATGGGCAGAAGATGACTTTGACCTGCATGATGGAGCAATCCGTGTGGGGTCAGATGCTCCTGTCAATGGTAACATGAACACATGGATCACATTTATACAGACCATGAACCATCAGCCCAAAACATGCACAAGTCCTCCAGCTAATGTAGCTCTGACCAAGCTGTCACTGTTCGATTTGGAACCTCACCCGATTTGGCACAGTTTTTCAAACTCAGCATGCCCAGACACTGACGGTGCTATAGTAACAGTACTTTGGACAAATCTTATTTTTGACTATTTTACTGGTAAATACTAATTCAAAGTTTGTAAATTTAAACTGTTAATAAACAGAGTAGAGCTGAGTTAAGTCTGACTTCGTGATTATAATCAAATATGTTTTTTGTTACTTGATCCAAGAATAAAATGAAACTGTGTAACTTAGATATGGATACTTTTAAGCTGAGCAATATGTGTGGCTACAGCAACAGAACACATAGTAAATGGTGTCATATTGGACCAGGTTCCAAATTCGGCAATGACTAGCCCAAGATCTGCAGCTGAGTCCCAGAACACTGCACTGCAGTGCCCTCTGTTCCTGACCCTTTGTTCCAGTGGCACTGCATGGATTGGGCCCAGGTGCAGATCAAACTGACTGACGGTGCATTTGAGTTTCAAAGAGGTGCAAACATAATACTTTTCCAAGTGGCATTATTGTTGACTCCTGAAATACCAGTGCAAATATTTTGCATGAGGTTGCAATGCTCTTTTTTGCATCCTTGTAGACCCAGGTATGGGATGGGTTAAATGCAGAGAATGAAAAGGTGTACTTTACATATGTCCTTTTACACAGGAATATGTTTGACCTGATTCCCTGAATGTTTTGGGAGCACAGGAAGCTCATTACAAGCAATTCATTATCAAATTTGATTTCTATATGTAGCACATATAGTGCTGAACAACAACAATAATACGATTTCATTGTGACCTGTTTTAGGTAAGACCTACCACATGTACCACGGCACCAGCTTTGAGAGTGCCCAGTCCATCCTGAGATCTGGGTTTAAACAGTCCGCTGACGGAATGCTGGGGCCTGGGGTATACCTGAGCCGGGACCTGCAGAAAGCCAGCCGCTACCCACTGGACCTCCCCGAACACAAAAGAGTGGTCCTCAGGGTCCTGGTCAATGTGGGCAAAGTGATTGTCATAAACTGCCAGTACCACCCAAAGCAGAAGACCTGGCACCAGTACGGGTACGACACGGCCTGGGTGCCTCCTAACTGTGGGATGGTGAAGAGTGGCCTAGAGGAGAACTGCGTGTGGGACCCCAGAAGAATCACAGTCCAGGCTATGATCCGACCTCAGCCCACCCACGGAGCAGCGTATTACTGACCACACAGCCAAGACCCACAGGGAGGAAGTGACATCACACCACCTCCGTTAAATGGTTTTACATTTGGTTTGGTACAAAGAAAATAGCAGTGCAGAGCATGTGGTCTTTGTGTGTTGTATTGTTTGTTTTATTTTTGTTACAATCTTGGGACCAATATAAACCTCATTCTGGTGCTGTAACATGAATATATGAGTCAGATCAATCTCAAAATAAAGTTTTTTGGAAAATTAAAATGTGAGTGACGCTCTTACTGCCACATGAACATATAAATCACTGTGCACTTCTGTCCCCGGGCGCGTGGGGCCAGTCTCGCTCCTCTGGTGCTGATGCAGAGACAGAGGCGGCCGCACGAGGGCCCCAGTACACTCCCCTCAGCCGCTGCCCCCTCCTCCCTCTGCTCTCCCGCTGCTGGCTCCGAGCGCGAGGGCACATCCTGCTGAGGTGCTGGCGCACGGTGCACGGGGCTCTTGAGGATGATAATGGCCGGTAGCCCTTGCGCGCGGAGACCGTGCCGCCGCTCGCGCTCCGCCGCGTTACTCGCGTCAGTGGCCGTGCTGCTGCTCGTGCAGACGCTCGCGCTGTGGAACTTCAGCGGCCTGGACTCGAGCGCGAGCCGCGAGAGGAGAGAGGCGCGAGGAGAGGAGTTCGGGCGGAGGAGACTGCAGCGGAAAGGGGACACGAGGACCCCGCCGCCACCGCTCGTGAAGCCCGCCTCGAGGATCCAGGTGCACGCGGTAGGTCTGATTTATTGTTTCCACGGAAGGATTTGTGCACGAGTCCTGAACGGTTTGTGGGGGGCGGTGATGCGGTGCAGCTGTGAGTGACCCCCACAGAGAGGACACTGTCTGTCTGAGGATCCGTCAGAGCCGCAAGTCTACAGCTCCCGGATCACTCATATACTGAGGCTCGGTCCTGGTTCAGACTTGACTCCTCTGTTAGGTTTTAAGTAGGTTTAAGTCCTGCTTGTTAGTGTGGAGGATATAAGGGCATCTGACACACTCGTACATAGGAAGATGGGAAATGGGAGGGCATCTGACACATGGTTATGTGGATGGGAGGGCATCTGACACATGGTTACGTGGATGGGAGGGCATCTAACATGCACATAGGAGGATGGGAGGGCATCTGACACACAGTGGACGCTGATGTCAGACAGTAGCTGTGTTAGCCTGTTGCAGGTGTGCTCTGATGATCCAGACTTAGTTAAACCACATCTTTAGCTGGGTTTAAGTTTAAAGGCAGCGAGCCCGACTCAGACTTCAGGATCTGTCATTACATCGTCCTGACGCTCTGTGATCTGCAGCTGAGGGAGGAGCAGTTCAGACTCACCACAGGGCAAAAACACAACCAATTAACCCACCAGACCAGATATCTGAGCTCATTGTCACATTTTACACTTATGTGATGTTTAAGTGCTGTTATATGTCATAGTCTGGGCATTCTATTTCATTTAGATATTTTTTTAAACCTAAAATGATCCTCTGAAGCAATAATCTGATATAGTGGGAAACATCTTACATCATTAATTTTAAAGACAGCATTTGCAAAATCAACATGTTTAGTATGTGACTTTTTGATGGTGGCATATCACATGATGGTCCATGAAAATAGAAAATAAAAAACACACTTCAGAGCATTCTCCAGGGGGAGTTATTTGTTTTATGCCATACTAGGGAAGATTATAGCCAAAGAAACAAGATTGCCATGGAAACAAGCAGGAGGAGGCCCTCCCCCAGGCCAAATAAGAGTCAGGTTTGTGGAGGTGCGAGCTCATTCATAGTAAGGATGCAGGTTTTTCAGAGCAATAAAAACATCCCAATTAATAATGATATAATAATAAAATATTACATACTGTGGGTTTAAATGAGTTTTTAACCTTGTGACAATGGTGTTGCTTTATCATGAACTTATTCAGAGTTGTATTTTTAATAAATTCATGAACGTTCCAGTGATCTTGGTCTAGATGCTTGTATACTCAGAAACCACCCACATCCTTGTAATTAGTTACGATAATTTGAACATAATAACTTTATTTTAGACTGAAAAAGATCAATGTCATGTAAAAGAAACAGCAACATAAGACAAACAGAACAATAGACAGTAACAAATCCTATTCCCTTATTGGGTTCCAGTTTTAATGGAGAGGACTGAACTGTACAACTTAATATCTTGATCTCAAATGTTATGTGCAGTATGGCCGCTCTCCTCTGTACCAGTTGCGTAGTGACTTACATTAGATGCCCTGCCTGTAAGAATTGGGCAATGTTGGTGAAGTGTCTTGCCCAAGGACACAAAGACAAGAATCTACAAGTCTTAATTCTCTTTATCTTCAGCGTAGATCCAATTTATTGTGTTGGATTTTTTGGGAGAACTTCAGACTAATATAAGAATCCCATTAATTCACAACATGTTTGTAGAGGTCTAAACTACACGTGGCTGATGTTCCTCTGTGGTCCTCACTTCACCACACGTACCGGAGCGTGTGTGTGCCTTACTAGGGACATTAACTGTTTTTGAAAGAAATATCCAAACTTCTCATCCACAAATGTTGAATCTTATCCTGATTTGTTGGGATTGGCTCCACAAACTTGTCATATTAATCTTAGGGTTAAAGGTCCTTTCAACTGACAGCAATCAAGTCTTTTCGGTTGAATAACGGCGCCACTTTCTGAAACTATTTTCAAAATATAACTTCACTTTTATTTATTTATACTGACAGAAGATGTTGAACTTTGTGTCACTTTCTGTTTCGTGTCAATAGCCCCAGCAATTACAGAGATATTAACCCTAAACCAGGTCAACTAATCTGCTGTTAAACAGCAAATTCCTCCATAGAAATTTGTCCTGTCTCCAGCTCAGTTTAAACTAGGGGTCCTCTCTCCCCCCATAGACAGGAGCATGTGTGCCTGACTGTTATTGGTCTGTAAATGAACACAGATACATGCCAGAGTGTTTTACGAGCCACGTTTGTGAGGTGGCGAGAGATGAAAGCCCAACACAAGGCCAAAGAGCAAATGAACCCAAAACACAGTCAGGAAATTACAGCTACCGTTAAAATCAACACATGCTCAGAATGCTGTCCCATTACACAGAGTTGTACTATATTTGAATGTCTCATAATTGTACATAATTTATTAAAGAGTACTATGTAACTTTTCTAGTGGGGGGACCATAAAAAACTATTGATATTTTTGGATGAGACTTATTACCTTGATACTTTTTGACACTTTGTCAGTATCAATTCATCAATATTTTATTATCAATCCACCATATAGTTCAGACCAGGGTTTAGACACAGCTTTAGACCCAGCTTTAATCCCAGGTTTAGATCCAGCTTTAAACCCAGGTTTAGACCTGGGGTCCAGTCCTGTTGCCTCTCCTGGCTCCTCTGTAGAAAGCTCCTCACATTCATCAGGTTTATACCCAGGTTTATACCCAGGTTTAGACCCAGGTTTAGACCCAGGTTTAGACCCAGGTTTAGACCCAGGTTTAGACCCAGGTTTAGACCCAGGTTTAGACCCAGGTTTAGACCCTGGTTTAGACCCTGGTTTAGACCTTTGGTCTGGTCCTGTTAACCCTGTTAACTCCTCTCATTCGTCAGGTTTAGACCCTGTTTAGACCCTGTTTAGACCCTGTTTAGACCCTGTTTAGACCCTGTTTAGACCTGGTTTAGACCTGGTTTAGACCTAGTTTAGATCTTGTTTAGACCTGATCTAGTCCTGTTGACTCCACTATAGAACAGTCGTCTCATTCATCAGGTTTAGACCCTGTTTAGACCCGGTTTAGACCCAGTTTAGGCCTGGTCTGGTCCTGTTGACTCCTCTGTCGAACACTCGGCTCATTCATCATCGTGGAAACAGGGCGTCGTGTTTACTGAACAGTGTAAAAACATGCGCTGCATATTTTTCTGCAGAATCTGGACAGTGTGAAAAATGTGATGAGTTTAAGACTGAGGTCACTTCATTTCACCTAAACCTGAAAAACCACAAAAATGTTCCACTATTTATGAGCCAGATCTGGTTCATTTGCTCATGTTATAATGCTGTTTCTTCATCAAAATTAAAAGTTGATTTAGTAACTTTTCTTGTCGGGAGCTGTTGATGTTATTGCCTTGCCTGGAGTGTTCCACAGTATGGCATTAAACATATCTATCTCGCATTTATTCCATTACAGGTGTTTTTATTTCTCAAAAATATACCGAAAAACACATATGAGCAGTGTCGCCTATCTCCATGGAGACAAGCAGGTGGCAGACCCCCCACCAGAAAAGTTACATAGTGCATCTTTCAGACTTATGTTTTGTCTCTTTCACATATGTTTGGGTAATTTAAACATTTGTGGATATTACATTTGCAATATGAACAACTATAACTACATTTATAATGCAGAATGCTCATATTTATTTTGAAAAACTAAGGCTGAACAATTATAGAGAAAATATCAAATTGTATTTTTTCAGACAAGTACTTCGATAACAGCAGCAGCAATTTAGGTTTTACTCGCAGGATTTTGTTCAAAATTTACATTTTAATATGACATTTTCATTGAAAAGTCAATTTTGCAGACTTATTCTGCAAAATTGACTTTTCAGAGCTCTTATTCATGTTATAGTTGTTTTATTCTCATTTACCCTCTCATGGTTGTTTTTGGAGTGATTCATGCTGGAGCAATCTTTAGTTGTTTATTTTCTAAGCGCCATATTGCAGGTCAACCCCTGTTTTCACCACTGCCGGTACATTTCGCTCTCCACTTTTCTTCATCGATGATACGCACAGGATTCGGCAGCATTGTGCAGTAATTTTGGCACAAATGAAAAAAAAAAAAAATCCAACGTTCACTAGTGTTATCTGCAGGTATCAACGTCAGTCAACATCATGTCAGCTCCTATTGGGCGGTGCCCCAGTTTTCTAATGCGGAGGTCAGCGGACTTCTTTTAAGTTGTTTCAGATGAATATTGTGATTTAAAATGTCCAAATTATAACAAAATGATCCATGGGTGTCATAGGTCATAACTATAAAGCAGACACAATTTGATATAACATTTTTTGCGATGCATTTATTCAATTATAGGTGTTTTTTAATTGCAAAGAAATACCTTGAAAAACATGCATTCTTACTGTGAGTGGGCTCACCTCTTCACAGATCTGACCTGTGACTTGCCTTGGTGGTGTTGCAGTGGAGATAGATAGATGCTATACTGTGGAACATTAGGCAAAAGAATAACTTCTCCATGAAAACAAGCAGGTGCTGGAACCCTTGCCAGAAAAGTTACATAAATAATTGCAGTCTTTGCAAATTTCGATTCAACTATGATTCATTCAACAACATTGCAACTCCACTAATAACACTACTTAAAGGTGCTGTACCTGGTTTTTACTTTGTTAAAAGTCTGGAAAACAGAAGCTTATGCATTCTGAGTATCCTAGTTATTCCCCGCAATGAGTTTTTAAGCAATTTTCACAACTTTCAGAGGCCAGAACGGAAAAGCTAACGACAACCAGCATGCTAACTGCACACTTACTTGTTGTCGGACAATGAAATGCTTTAAAATTAGATGCAAACAGCACACCAAGAGCTGTTTATAGAATAATATCTGTACTGGGGCAAGACAAATTATATTCAAATACAAGGGAAAAAATCAACATGGTTGCTCCTTGTCTGAGCCTGTTGCCGTGGTGATAGTTTTAGGTTTTGATGTCTTCAGCTACAGCACAAACAGGACTGACAGCAGTGTCAGGATCAGAGCTCTTCAATGGGATTATACTATATTCTGTTTGTAATAAAGATTTGTGTTAATCTCTAAACTCATTTTTTCAATTAAATTATAAGGATTTATAGGGGATAACTACAGAGAGGAGAAGTTGGTGAGTGAGTTAGCTCTAGATTTGGTGTTTTTTGGTTTAATCTGTCTTTATATAATTTATACATTGTTTCCTAGTACTTTTTGTGAATAAATAGTTGTTTTTGCATGAACTCCCCCTGTAGGTGTAGTCTTGTGAGTGCAGTTTGGGTCAGATGCTTAGAGATATGTAATGAGAGCTTTTGTCGTCTTTTTAGTCGACTAATTGAGCAACAGGACATGTCTTTAATCCAACAAGAATGTCTTTAGTTGACTGCAGCCATTGACCACACATCACTTTAACTTTAACCACTGCTGGGTTCAGACTGGATGAATGTGGGACTGTGGCCTTCTCTGCAGCACTATAAGGGCTAGTCTTAGCTGTGGCTACAGGATTAACTGCAGTTGAATTAAAATTGCAGTTTAAATTGTCACAGTTGGCAAATCATAAACAAGTACTGCATTTTTCTAAATTTTACAGTGCATTATTCATTCACTCCAGAATCTAAACTACTGCTGTAGCCACAGCCATGGGGCAGACTGACAGAAGTGGGGCTGCCAGTCTGCTCCACCAGACTCCAAGACTCACTCACACCCCCCCCCCCCCCCCCCCCCCCCCACACACACACACACACACACACACACACCCCCACACACACCCCCACACACACACACACACACACACACACATATATATATATATATATATATATATATATATATATATATATATATATATATATATATATATATAAAATCTCTTTTTGAAAAATACAATGTTAAAGATTCTTGAATGCATTTTAAGATTCATTGTTGGATATGCGTAGCAGGCCTCACCTCCTCCTGTGGCGTGGAGGTGGCTCTGGCCTTTAGCTGTCTCCATGGAGCACAAAGACTTCTGGGAAAAATGCAGGTTGTACAGGAGAGAGGGAGGGATTACTCATTACAGCAGTTTTTTATGATGAATTTCTAAATAAAAAATGTAGTGGAAGTAATGAGGTAAATGAATTGTTAACGGTCCTATATTATGCTAAATCGACTTTTAACCATGTTCGAGCACAGTTACCTCATTAATAACATACCTGGAGTGTTTTATTACACTATATCTTTTTGGGTGGGTGGTCCACCACTTTCTTGTACCCATGGAGATGTTACCCTGGAGTGTTCTGCAGTATTACATTAACCTGATCTTGTAGGTAGGCATGTAGTCGACTAAAGAAATTCTTGTTGGACTAAAGACATGTCCTGCAGCTTGATTAGTCGATTAAAAGGCGTGGCAAAAGCTCTCAAAACTATAACGCATCTTCATGTATCTGACCCAAACTGGACTCCCAAGACTACACCTGCAGGAGTTCATGCAAAAACACCAATTTGAACAGAAAAGTACTAAGAAACAATGTATTTATATGTAAAATTGTAGATGTAACTCATGATTCATTCCCAAATCTTCAACAAAGTCACACGATAAATTCTCCTTTCTGCTGTTCTCACATATAGTAAGTCCTTATAATCTTAATAAAATTATTTGTCGACTAAGACTCCCTACAGTCCTGTTTGCGATTATTGTTACCAGTACTAGCCTCGTTTTTAGGATCACTCATTTTGGACTATTTTTCAAAGGCTTAGTTGCTTGTTTCTGTCTGAAAATCTGGCAACCCTTGATGTGATAATAAGATGAGGCCTCTGGATATACATTCTCCTGTTCATGTGTCTGTGAATCGGAGCTGAATTCTTTGATGGTGACGGTAGAGTTTTTAGTGCATTAGAGACATGCGCTGCCACCTGCTTCTCTCAAACCCATCATTATCTTAGCATCACTTTACGAGAACGTACTCAGCCGTTTGGAGAGCAAAGACGCTGCTAAATATGGAACATTCAGATTGGAAACGTTATTGTCTTCAGTCATATGCTAACATTTACGCAAACACAATTACTTGCTTTGAACATAAATAAAAAATATGAACAACATAAATAAAGATATGAACATTAATAACAGACCAAACAGGCACCTTCTTCCCCTGAGGTCAAGGCTGCTTAACAACAGGTTTGATTGACAGCGTTGCAAAGTGCCTGCTCCCTGCTAAACCAGCATTGCGGGCAGGAAGGGGTGTTCCCTTCATCAGCCTTACTCTGGATTGGCTCTTTGGTTGCTATGATACTCGTGGTCTGAATTCCAAATATGAAACGCCCTTATAACTGCTAGCCTCGATGAGCTTCATTTGACTGGAGAGGAATGCTTCCTTATACTGTGTATGGATGCACTATGTAACTTTTTCTTTTGCCTGTAATGTTCCATAGTATGGCATTAATAACTTATCTTACATTTTGTGTCAATCAAGGCCGCAGGATAGTATTACAAAATTTGTATAGATTTTTTTAATCAAATGATTTGAGATATATTAAAACAAAAAGTACATGCCATCATTTACAAGTCAAACTTTCAATAAATGTCAGATGGAACACAATTTCTTTTTGTCCATTTTTTGTACTACAATTTTTCTGCCCTACAAGTAGATTTGAGCTGTAGAGGGTTGAATTAAAAACTTCTACAAACTAACTACAAAAGTGTTTATTTATTGCAGGTCATATTTTTTAATTGTTTTATTTTTATTTTTATTTTTTACAGTTTAGGACAGTTTTTGGGGGATAATTCTACCTTATTGTTTTTGTGTCATAAATTAGTGTCAGTATTATTGTTTATCATATACATTTTCGTCATCGATATACACTGATAAACACTTCCAGTAAAGGTTTGGACATACTTTTTCATTAATGTTCCCATGAATATTTATATTATAGATTCTCACTAAATGCATCAAAACATATATTCTGTGGTCCAGGTTGTCAAGAGTTAGCGTGAGCTGTGCCTGTAACAGCAGCTCCTGTTGAGAACTACCAGTTTGTAATAAACACGTTTAAAGAGATCAAGACGTGTGCTTCTTACCTGTGAGTATGGGGCATTACAATATGAATGACACATATGAAATGTAGTAAACACAAAATAAAAAAAACAAAAAAAAAAACAAACTCAAAACTTTCTTTTGGTTTTAGAGTTTTTTAAAAATAGGCGCCCTGACAAGGCACAACTGTGAAGTGGGAACCATTTCAGGCATCTTCATCAAAAAGTTCACTGAAAGAGCCAGTTATTTGTAGCCCTGTTAACAAAGCAAAGAGTGGCTACTGTGAGGATTTGAATATAAAATATATGGATTTATGTAACATGTATTATATCTTGCATCACATATTTGCTGGCTTCTATGTGTACAAAATGTAGAAAGAAGTGAGTATAAAGAAAAAACAAAACAAAAAACAGAACAAGATGGTGTGTCCAAACTTTTAACTGGTAGTGTAAATACTTCACACTGTGGCCTATGTGGCAAACCAAGTGTTGCCTTTAGATATCCATAAAACTGACTTGTCTTTCTGCTCCTCAGGACTCGTACCACTCCCATCGACCAAAGGAGAAACTTCACTCCGAGAGTAACAACAACGAGAACTCAGTCCCCAAAGACTTCGACAGCGTGGACAGTAACAGCAACCTAGGCCCACGCTCGCCACCCA
The DNA here is from genome assembly GCF_009829125.3 of Periophthalmus magnuspinnatus. NCBI lineage: Eukaryota > Metazoa > Chordata > Actinopteri > Gobiiformes > Gobiidae > Periophthalmus > Periophthalmus magnuspinnatus. Next base: position 19,034,497 of record NC_047133.1, read on the forward strand.
AAATCAAACCTGAGAAGGTGCAAAGCATGCTGGGAAAATCCAACAATGAAGTGCTCAAGTACCCAGTGGTCCAGCCTAAAGGAGGACATGACAAAAACTATGTCAAGAAATCTCCCAAGCTTACTACCCCAGCTACAAATGTGTCCACTAATGTTATGGTGAAGGGGGCAAAGAGGGAGGAGCAGGGATCCAAGATGGCGTCCAGCGTGGGACAGTTGGTGGGTCCAGGAGATAAGAAGGAGCCACAGTGTGAGATCAGTGGAAAAGAAGCAATTTCAGCGCTGTCTCGAGCCCGGAGCAGAGAATGCAGACAGCAGATAGTAGAAGTGTACTGCAAACACAAACAGAGGGCGCTAATGCCAGAGAGAGTGCCCCGGTACTGCCCTGTGGACGGTAAGAAACAAACAAAGGAATTTTGAGTTTTAAAAGCCAAATTGCATTTTAAAGATTACAGCTCAGCCCTGCAAAATGTTTTGCTGAAATGTTGAATAAGTCATGAATACGTTTTATGGTTCGTTCTGGAGAGGGGACTGGTCTCTAACCAATCAGAGTGAGAGTAGCTAGAGCGGAGCAGAACAAAATGATTAAAAAGCAGTTTTTTTGACAACTGAAGGATTTTGAACCAAAACAAAAGGTTATGAAAATGTCATAAATCTCGCCTTTGTTTCTGTAGGCCCTTGTTGGCCTCTGTTGGCCCCTGTTGACCCCTGTCAGCCAAACAGGAGCAGTTTGTTTTTATTTTGCACTTTATGGAAAAATGCTTTCTGGGCTGGAGGGGATGTTTTTGCTGCAGTACCAATGAACGGGCCACTAGTCCAATTTGCAACAGATCTAAGATAGCTAAACCTTATCCAGATTTGTTAATAGATCCATGCTTTTTCACCATTCAGAATGCATAAGATTTAGTTCAAAGTTGTAAATTGCTATGGCATAATTCTGAATCCCATGGGTAGGTACATATATGCAGACATCAGAAAATATTATTATTTTGGGGGACATAATTTTAACATGGGTAGAATTTATCCTTTGTTGCACTTCCCAGGGACCCTCCTCTAGATCCTGAGGTAGGACTTAAAAGAGTACGTTTGCCCATTCACAAATTTGTGTTTGTTTAATGGTTGTATTTAAAAACTATAGTGATTTGGGCTCTGAGAGGAGGCTGCTATTTTTAAAGCTGTAATTTGAGGTTTGGGTCCTCTGATATTTTCCGCGTCGTTAATGTAAAAGCAGGATTCAGGTCTGTCATGTGAACTGGTCCAACCATAGAAACAAATGACAGGCTTAAACCAGCGCAGAGACATCAGACACTCATCTTTATGGAACCGACTGTTAAGAATGGGTACCTCGACGATTCTTCCTATATTTTTAGTGGTTCATTTGGCATTCCTTTCAAACGGCTAAAATAACCACAAGTACAGGGTGAACAAATTTTTAAGCTAAATAAATGCTATACACTTAAAGGTGCTGTTTTTAAACGTTTTGAAGTGGTCCAAAGATTTTCCTCACTTCCCTAACACATTCCTTACTAGGGTTGTTGGGAATCCGATTTAATTCGAGTCAATTCTAAAAAAGTCACAGGACAGAAATGAACCTTTCCTGAATGAGCTTCATCTGAATCAGAACAAGTATAAGACACATAGACTAGTATATGCCCATAGACCACAATGGAACCTACTTGGGTATAAGAGTACATGGTAATATAAAAGATTAGACTTGATACTCAATACCAATTCCAATACCACGATGATAAAAACGTCTTTATTTAGACAGTAGAATAGTATTTTCTTTTATATTCCCATGTGGTCTTATATCTGTGTAAACCCCTCAGTGGTCCAGGTAGGTTCCATAGTGGTCCATGGGTGCACACCAGTCTTTGTGGTCTTATACTTGTTGTGATATAGCTCAAAATCATCCTAAACCTATTCATAAAAGGTTTATTTGTGTCCTGTGAATGTGACTTTCTTAGTATTGATATCCGCCCAAACAAGTATCTTCTTTCGATGCTAGTTTTAGTATTGATTAGTGTCAATACTAAAAAATCAATTTTTGTTGTAATAGGGGGAGTTCCCTTGGGTCTAGTCACTGTTATATTTCATGGCAAAGTACAATGTAATTGACAGAGAAATCTGTCTCTTGGCCCCGTCTGGGAGTGTGACATCATCACTTGAGAATCTGAAAACCACCAATACGATTAAGAGTAAAGCTAGTGTATTCATCTCGCCACTTGTTTCTCTGATTTATTCGTGAAAAAGGCTGAGTAAGACTGAATCGCCTTGGGAACCGCCCCGGGCCAGTCTGTGTAAGGATATGATTATAGGAGCCAACGGTACAGTATATGCACTTAGGAACGAACCACCCACTCAGCTAGGACTCGGAAGACCTGGGTTAGTCCTTACAAGAAACCTGGTGTTGTCTTCGTTTAGGACAGAGTTTGTCCATGTTGTGTCCTAGTTTAAACTAGAACTAAACCAGGACTAATTCGTATCTCGATAGTCTTGGTTTAATGTTGGTGTAGTCTTGGTGTAGATCTGCTTTGATCTTTGCTTTAGATCTTAGCTTTCATTACACCTCTGCTCCTGTCTGGACTCCTCTGATGACTCATTATCCTCCTCTCCAGACTTCCTTCCCATCCCCCTGCATCCCCCTGTATCCCTGTGTGTCAGATGCCTTCCCATCCTCTTAAATCCCACTTCAGATCAATGGACAAACACAACTGAGCTCAGTTGTGTTTGTCCATTGATCTGAAGGTTGGCAGTTTGAATTCTGCTCTCAACATAAAAAACCCAAAAACATTAATGGTTGAGCGGTAAGATCCACTGATCCACAGGTTGGCGGTGTGATTCCAACTCCCACAGATGAAAGCTGATGTGGTGTCCTTGGGCAAGACATTTAACCCCACCTGCTCCCCCAGTATATGTGTGGACTGATGTATCTGTGTGAATGGGTGAGTGGTTCCTTGATGTAAAGAGCTTTGATTGCCTTCAAGGAGGAAAAATGCTGTATAAAAATGTGACTATTTACCACAGTGTGTAACTGACGTCTGAAACGCACTGCAGCTCATTTAGTAGCATAACGGCAAGCGAAGCACCCACACAGGAAGTCTCCAGGCTCATTTCACCATGCCAAAGCACACTGGGTCACAGTTGAAGCCACTCAACCCAACCAATGCCCCGCACCCATGTTTCACGCTAAAGGCTCGTGCGGTGAAGTCAAAATACAAAGAAAATGTATAGAAGCTGAGGCCTTTTTAGAACTAGATCAATAATACAAGCCCACCAGACACAAAAGTCTTACCTCACCAGCCCACAGGGACAGTCAAGACGAATGTGTTCAGTTTTTGCTTGGATAGACCTGTTCTGTGGGTCTGCTCTAGACTTCGCCATAAAGAAACACAGAGGCGGCAGCTGCAGACGCTCCTCTCCGCTCGCTGATGTAGACGCACGGCTCTTGTTTGCTCTTGGGTTTTGTGTGTTTCAGGGAGATGGAGGCAAATTTCTCTATCTGGTGGTGTGGTTGGTGAGATATAGCGGGAGAACGGACCTGGTCACTAATAGAAATAAAATTCTCATCTTCAACCTCTCCCTCTTGCCTTCTCTCTTCTCCATCTTTCTCTCTTCTGTCTTTGTCTGTCTCTCCTTCTCTGCAGGTAAAGTGAGTGTAAACGTGCACTGGGAGGAGGGTGCGTCAGATGCCCTCCCGTCGGCTCCGGTCAGAATCGCCTTTGTTTTGGTGGTCCATGGCAGAGCATCTCGACAGTTCAATAGACTCTTTAAAGCCATCTACCACACCTCCCACTTCTACTACATCCATGTAGACCAGGTGGGCAGCAGGGGGCACTCTCACTAACAAAACTTTATGAGTCCAGATTAAAGCTAAAATATGGAACTTTCCTGGTGTGAGTGAAATGTTTCACAGTATGGCATTAAACTGATCCCTTATTGCATTTGCTCAGCCACACAGTTAAGTGTCTATTGTTTAAAAACACCATGAGGATGAGTGAATGGGATCACAATCTCAGATCTGACCTGTAACTTGGCCTGTATAGTGTCACCTGCTTGTTTTCCTGACGATATATAAGTTAATGCCATATTGTAGAATCTTCCAGGCAAAGCAAAGTTGCATAGTGTACTTTTACATCTGGGATACCTGATTTTCAGTTGGTGAAAGCAGGAAGTAGATATTTTTCATCTGTCAGACTTGGTCCTAGTGCTTAAATTTTGTCACATCACTAGTATTCACGTGCATGAATTCTTTATTCACTAGCATAGTTTTAGAACAGCTTTGTCAAACTGAGGCGTAGCAGAGATAGACCGACAGCCAGTCAGCTCCCATCTTGAAATGTCATATAGTGAGTCACATGGCTTAATCTTACAAGATGGCAATAGATCAATTGTTTTACAGTTGTGTGTGAAATTCTGAAATATCAATATATCATGATAGTAAATTTGGAGACACAGTATCAAATCTTGAGGGACCCTGTGATTGCTAGATTGCAGTGGTATAGTGTGCAGTGGTCTTGATTTTGTGATGAAGTACTGCCTTCACAAAAGACCTTAAGAGGACAACCAAAACGTTTCATGAGAATAGTGGGGGAAATGCAACTGTTAGTGAAATAATGACTTTTAGTTTCCATTAGCGCGGGCACTTTGGGTTTAGCCAGAATCAATTGAGAACTGGATAAAAGTCTAGCTTCTGAAATCTGATAAAAAGTAGGTTGTGTTAAATTGTTTAATGCCCCTTTATGTGGCTTGAAAACAGCTGTGTGGAACTTATTTATGAGATTAACAGTCCTATACAAAATCATGCAACCAGAATGACAAAGGCAGCACCTGTGGCAACTTCTCTCTCTCACTCACTCTCTCTCACTCAGAGGTCAGACTACCTCCACAGACAGATGCTGCTATTGGCCGATAAATACCCAAATGTCCGAGTGACGCCGTGGCGGATGGCAACCATTTGGGGCGGGGCCAGTCTGCTCACCATGTACCTGCGCAGTATGGATGACCTGCTCAAGATGACCGACTGGTCTTGGGATTTCTTCATCAACCTTAGCGCCGCAGACTACCCCATCAGGTGACTACAGTGATTAGATTTAAAGGAGCTCTAGAGCAGTGGTTTTCACTCTGTTCTACCAGAGGTACATGTACCACAAAGGGTTCTCATTATGTAGAACTATCTTAACCATGGTTTAATCTTGTTTTAGTCCTGGTTTAATCCTAAATTCGCCTGATATAATCCAGGTTTAGAGGTTATGAGGTTTAACATTGATAAAAATGAAAATACCAGCTCTGAGTAAAGGGTAAGATCGAAGAAGAGATGAGGGAGAAAGAGATAATTTGGTTTGCTACTATAGTAGTAGTAACAGCAGTAGTAGTGCTTTTCTCTCTTCTCCTCCTCCTCTTCTGTCTCCCTCCTTTGCCCCTGTCTCTTCTCCATTCTCTTCTCTCTTTCCTCTCCTCCATTTTTCTTCCCTCACCCTCCTCTCCCCTCTCTTTGTAATGCTCTCCCTCTCTTCTTCCCCTTCTCTCCTCTCTCCTCCGCTCTCCTCCTCCCATTGTTCTCTTTCACTCCCTCTTTCCTTCCCTCCCCCCTCTCCTCTCTTTTTCTCCTTAACCTCTCTCCCTCTCTTTCACCCATTCTCCTTTCTCCGCTCTTTGTAATGCTCTCCCTCTCTTCTTCCCCTTCTACCCTCTCTCTTGCTATTCCCCCTCTCTTCTCGTTCCCCTCTCCTCCTCTCTTTGTTCTCTCTCTCCCTCTCTGCTCCCCTCCTCCCTCTCCTCTCTTCCTCCCATTCTCCTCTCTCCTCGCTTTGTAATGCTCTCCCTCTCTTCTTCTGGTTCTCTCATCTCACCTTCTCCCCTCTCTTCCTAGCCCTCCTCTCCCCTCTCTCCCCTCCTTGTTCTCTCTCCTTTGCCCTCTCCTCTTTTCTTCCCCTTCTTTTCCTCTCTCCTTTCCTTTCCTCTCTCCTCTCTTCCTCTCTTCTCCCCCCTCTCCTCTCATTCTCTCTTGCACAGTGTGAGCCTGATACAGGGTGTATAGTTCTTGTCTGTAATCAGTGCTAATCGCGGCGTGTCTGCCTCTGCTTCCTGTATGCTCATTAGCTTGTTAGCTGCTTGTTAGCCATGCGCTAATGGCTCAAACGTGAGACAAAACAAATTCACTTCCCATTGTGTAACCAGTTCTCCCAGCCCTGACTAAATCTGGACTAAACCTGGACTAAACCTGGACTAAACCTGGACTAAACCTGGACTAAACCTGGACTAAACCTGGACTAAACCTGGACTAAACCTGGACTAAACCTGGACTAAACCTGGACTAAACCTGGACTAAACCTGGACTAAACCTGGATTAAGCCAGGACTAAGCCAGGACTGAACCAGACTAACACATCAGGAATTATATACCAGGACTACACTAGGAATGAACCAGGACCAAATCAGGACCAAATCAGGACTGAACCAGGACTAAACCAGACCATATATAAAAAAATATCTAAACCCGGATTATTAAACTGAGATCAAAGTGGACTAAAACCAGGTCTAGGTTTTAGTTTAATCAAAACTAAAACCTAAATTTGATTGAATTTTGTAATACTTTTTCATGGAACTACCCTGACTGATAAATCCTTTTCTCTTTAGGACCAATGAGCAGCTGGTGGGATTTCTGTCCAAATACAGAAACATGAACTTCATCAAATCCCATGGTCGTGACACTGCCCGGTAAGACACAAGCACTACTTATATGAGTAGTACTTCCAGCAAATCCAGGGCTCACTGTGATAAAGTCCTAAGTGAAAATGTCTCTCCTGGGACATAGACACTGGTGGATGTGAAGGAAGAGAGCCTGAGATAGGCTGGTGGTTCTGCTGCTGCGATGGAGATGGGGCAGAGGGGGGACAGAGATCGTGTTTAAATTAATGTGATTGTTTTAGGCAGGGGAATCCAAACTATGGCTTGTGGTCCAAATGCGTCCCTCGGTCTAATTTTAGGCCTTCACACCTGCTAATTTGGTCCAAATTATGATTTTACAGTAAATTTAGATAATTCAACTACTTCAACAGAAATAACATCACTATCTAAGCCTTAATAAAGGTTTCAGTAGCAGTGACTCACCTACCAGCACATTTCAGTATGCAGCTCTCTGTGAAAAACTCTGACAGCCCTGGTGAAGCGGTGAGGTAAAAGGATGTGATTGGCTGTGGGTACATGCACACTCAAAACCTGATTATTTAACAGATTTTCTTGTTTGTTTAACTGAAAAATAATCTGAATTCTATCTGATCATGGGTCCTTTTTCCAATTTGCATTTCCATAAAGGTCCAAACTCAGATAATAACATTTTGGTGTGCATGTGAACAAAGCCAGTGTCAGATAATTGGCAGGAAGGAGGAGGAGTACATTCCTCACCCCTGGTTCAGTTTATGAGATGGATTAGACATTACCATTTTAATCTCCTGTGGTCTCTTTGCACCAACATGTTTGTCATGTGTTTTTTGTTTCAGTTTTATTCGTAAACAGGGCCTGGATCGCTTGTTCTTCGAATGCGATACCCACATGTGGCGTTTGGGTGACCGTAAAATCCCAGAAGGCATTGCAGTGGATGGCGGCTCTGATTGGTTCCTTTTAAATAGACAGTTTGTGGATTATGTGGTGAATTCTGGCGATGCTCTTGTCACAAACATGAAGCGCTTCTATGGCTACACGCTCCTGCCCGCTGAGGTAAACAACACTATTAATCATGTTTTAGTGTCGATTTTTGTTAGCATGACAGAAATACCTTGAAAAACATGCAGGCTCTCCACAGATCTGACTTGTAACTTGCAATGGTGGCTTCACTTGTTTGTCTCCATAGAGATTTCATTTGATGCTGTACTATGGGACATTAAAAGTGCATGATGCAACTTTTCTGGTATCTTGCCATAAAGTGTTACAGATCATTTAAAACTAAACATTTAAAAAATCCTTCTTTGTTATAGGGTTGACAGAAGTATCAAAAATCAGATTCTAAATGATACTAAAACTAGTATTAAAACTAGATATTAATTTAAGCATCACATCTATCTAAAGAGTTTTTCATTTTTATCGTGGTATCAGAATTGTTTTTGAGTAATGAGTCAATTTCTTAGTATCAAAATCATGTTTGATAAAGTACACTGCTTCATTAACAGAGTTTAGTGTTTAGTGTTTGTGCTGACTGATGCAGGGTTGTGTAATGATGCAATTATCCAGTCAGTGTTTTGCTAATTATTGTGAATCCTCAGGTATTTGTTTATGCAATGCCTTTTATGGCTCAGTACTATTAAAAGGATCAAAGAGCTGTTCTGGTAAATGCCAAGAAAGTTTAAGACCTGTTTACATCTGTAGTTGGCTCTGAAAATACATTTACAAACTCAGAAACTATTTAATTTTCCTCATTTCTTAATTTATTATTTCTTAACTTCTATACTCCAAAATAGGGCTGTCTAAAAAGAAGTCAAAACTATTACGTATCCCTATGTATTTAACACGAACTGCATGGAAGCTCGTGCAAAAACAACAACAAAATGTGATTTATATAAAGAAAGATTAAACTTTTAAAATGTGTGTTTAATCTGCCTTTTTAGATAGAAATACTCACATCTTTCCAGGCAAAAAAGGCATATGGGATGAAAAAAAAACATAGAAATTAAATCGATATTTGTGCCATTTGTAAAGTTGCCATTAGGGCTGAACGATATGGTGATAAAAATTTTATCGTGATCTCATTCTTTTGACCATCTGCTATTTTGGTCAAATCTCCATACTGTGATCATCTGCTTTTTTGTTTAATGCAGCTCTGTGGTCAGAACAAACACTTTCCACCATCCTCTCCTTCTATTGGTCAAACTTCTCATGCTCCGAGTGAGTGACAGGTGGATTCAGCCAATGACAATGAAGCGTAAACATTTATAAACAGCAGATAGTTTCAGTTACCTGTTGAATACTGCATAAAAGATACTAAGAAACAAGAATCGTGATCAAATCGATATCGTGATCTGGCTCTTAGGACATTTATGGCATATCGCCCACCCCTAGTTGCAGTGTTTTCATTCTAAACACAGACATTTGACATTCTGTCTTTTCTGTCCTATGCAGTCGTTTTTCCACACGGTTTTGGAGAACAGCGCCCTCTGTCAAACGATGGTGGATAATAACCTACGCGTGACAAACTGGAACAGGAAGCTGGGCTGTAAATGTCAGTACAAACACATCGTGGACTGGTGCGGCTGTTCCCCCAACGACTTCAAACCCAGCGACCTGCCACGCTTCCAGGTGAGAGCGCTATTTTACAGAACATCTTAAACAATTAAATAACTATCCAAACATGTCACTATCGGCAGATGGAGGGCAAGGGTCTGTTTACATCAATGGTGAGATTTGCTCTTTTTGAAAGAACTATAACAATATATCCACACAGTGAACCTTATAACCCTTTAGACTACAAATGTGTGAGTAAGTTCTGGTGTCATGGTGGCTAAGCAGTTAGCACTCACTCCACAGCAAGAAGGTTCCAGGTTTGACTCCAAGGCTCAGGTCTGTGTAGAGCTTGCATGTTCTGCCTGTGTCTGGGTGCGTTTTCTCTATGCGGTTTCCCCCATCACAATGTGTCAAATCCTCCAGCTAAGATAGTCGTGACAAGCTCAAGATCTGGAAATTGGTCTGACAGGTTGTCTCAGAAACACAAATTGGATTAATAAAGTATACCTTAACTTAACCTTAACCTCCTTTCAACTGACAAGTGTGGCTTTGTGATTAAAGTAATGTCACTATGTTTTAATTAAATCAAAATTATAAATGAAAAACCATATGCCAAACAGGTGCTATGAAATCAAATTTTACAATTCCTGTTATATAGGGAAGAAACAAATACGGTCCTCATGTGAACTCCTTAAATCACAAAATCCAATCAGTTAAAGCCTTAATTTGAAGACCATTGCGATGTATTAGTTTAAGATTATATAAAATTTCTTATATCTCTCTATTCCTTCATGACCTTGTGTAGTCTTTCATTTTGAAAATACATGTATAACACTGAAAGAAGAATCCTTTTTATAGTAGATGTGAACTTTAAATAAACGCTCTGACTTTTGTGCAGTGTACAGTAATCACAGTGTGAGTCGCGTGGGGCCCTCTGGTTTGGGGGCGGAGCAAACAGGAATAACCCAGAATTCACAAATTAGCGGTGTAGTTTTTCCTGCTCCTACCCGAGCCCTCTCTGCGGTCTGCCCGGAAACAGCTGTACTCTTGTATTTTTAGACTTGGGCTGGCTTATCATTATCATAATGTAGGGCTACTGGGCAATTCACAAAAACTGCCACATTTACAGTGACAAAGAACTGGCTGAGGAGATGGTTGAAAGATAAATCACAATTAAATAGAAAGTGTAATGGTCACAATTGGCAAATCTTAAGGGTGCATTATGGAACTTTTTTGGAAGAGGGTCCAAACCACCTTGTCTCTGAGATGTTATTGCGTTGCTTGGAATGGTCCACTATGTAACTGCAGTGTTGTTGTCAGAACGTCAGCCTGTTTTAATGATGCAAAACAAATCTACCTGGTACCATTAAAGTTATCTAAAACTGTATTCATCTTATTGCAGAAATTGCCTTAGACACTGCCATCGTCATTCAGGTTGTGTTATTTTGCATGGGGCTGCCGAGTTTGACAGTAAATAAGTTCTATAGGGGCTACAGAGCCATTTTAAAGCCTCCAGAGAATCAGTACAGTGTTGACTTGTTGGTCACATAAACATTTAACATTTTACACAAATCAACCCACTTTATATGAGATTTTAGCAAAACTTTTCCTAAATTCTCCATTGAAATGAATGCGATTTCTGCTTAACTGGAAGTCCCACCACAAAGAAAACGCAGTAGTCGCATTTACGACAAAAGTGGGAGGGGCCGAATAAGGTCAATAGCATTAAAGAGTTTTATTTGAGCAAAATGCGTCTTGTCTTAGTACAGATATATTGTATAAGCAGCTCTTGAGGTTAAAGTGAGTCCAGTGTGTACTGTTTGCATGTAATTATAAAATGTTTTATTGCCAGAGAATCAGGATGTGTTAGCATGCTAGTTGTTCTTAGCATTACCATGAGGCAAAGTCCGCTTTGGTCTCCGACAGTTGTGAAAAGTGCTTATAAAGTCATCACCATGAATAAATAGGATGCTCTGAATATACAGTAATACAAAGCATAGCTAAAACATAAGTAAGCAGAAGACGTGTATTTCCATAGTGTTTTTTATTTGTGGGTTTTAGCTTCTTGTTAGATGCATTTATATTATAGTATGTTATATACATTTTGAGGAGCCTCTCTTTCAATTGCGATAATATTTAGTTTTAAATTGTTAATCGTTATGGCAACAGTCCTTATTTTTCATGATTCTGAAGACTGTCTGATACGTTCTCAGAGCTGTGGGTGAGATCAGGTCAGAGCTTAAATGATGAGTTGTGTGGATACTCCGTGTGGCCGGCAGATTACCATGCATGTACGTTAAAGTGGCTTTCCTTTGCTCTCTCTGTGATCATGTGACGTGTGGTCTGGACCACGGGCTTTGGTGGTTCAGTTCTGCGAAGGTGACGCGCTCAGAATAACTCCATCAGCCTCTGCCCAGTACTGTTCATTATGTTGGGGTTTCCTGGCCCACTGAGCAGGGACACACCTACTGTGATGTCACTTTAAGCCTGTGTGTGACCCAAAGTTTCAGCGGTGTGGAATATAACAAGGAATAGTATGTAATATTTTAACCAAATGAAGTCAAATTATGTGAAAATCTACTTTGAGCAGATTTTTGAATTTGTAACTCAATGGTTAGAGCACTCATGCACCCGCCGAAGTTAGAGGTTTGATTTCTACTTGCACCAATTTCTGTCATTGTGTCCTTTTTGTGGCAAGATACTTCACCTACCTTGCCTAGAATGAACAAAAGAGTCCGGCTGTAGACCTCCACCCAGAGCCCTCTCAGTATGAATGCACTGTGTGTGAGTGTTGTATTGTTGTATATTATAAAAAAGTACTAACTAATAACTTGTACTTTGAGAAGTATTTTTCATGTGTACTTTATACTTGAAGGCCCTATGCCTTGATTTTATGCCATGTATTTGAGCAAACTTTGTTGTATAAGAAGCTCTCTTCAGGTTAAAATAAGTCTGCTGTGTACTCTCTGCATGTAATTGTAAAGCATTTTATTGTCTGATATTTATGAAGTAAACTTTAGCCAGCTAGCTTTACTGTCACTGCGAAACTCTGCTCTGGTCTTTGAAAGTTGTGAAAAGCGTTTTGGTTCTCTCAAAAATCTGAACTTCTCACTCCATTCATTTTCTATGAGGATTTAGCCAGGACGTACTAAAATAAATCGATATTTAAATGTCAGGCAGAGGACAGCAAGTTACGCAGTTGGCAACAGTACAATACTAGTACAGATTTTTAACCATAACTGTACAAATACATTAGACATTTTCCACACTCTTTCCCCCGCTGTCAATAACAAGTGCAGTGTATTTTTGACAGATCTCCCACCTCTAATTCTAACCTTATGTTTGTGTTCTGTGTCATCTTGTAGTCGCCCCTTTAACTTTACTAGTGTTGTCATGATACTAAAATTTCCAACTTCATTTTGATACTAAGGAATTCACTCAATACTCAGGTTACAATACCATAATGAAGATAAAAATTGCTCCTTTTTTAATAATAGAATGTAATTTTCATATACAAAATAATAGTACTTTGTTGAGATCTTATATTCGTTCTGATAAAGCTCAAAATCATACTAACACTGTTCAGGAAAGCTCAAATTTTGTCCTGTTTATGTGTTTTAGTTTTTTACAGTATTGATACTTGCTCAAATGAGTATCTAGTTTCGATGTTAGTTTTAGTATTGATAAGTATCTGATTTTCATTACTTTTGTCATCCCTAAACTGTGCCTGATATCTCTCTGCTCTGTGTTGCAGTCTCCCCAGCAGTCCTCCCGTCCCGCCTTCTTCGCTCGTAAGTTTGAGGCAAGTGTGAGTCAGGAGGTGATAAACCAGCTGGATGAGTACCTGTTTGGGCCCTTACCTGTGGGGACTCGGGGACTCCACTCTTATTGGGAGAGTCTGTACGAGCAGGAGATCGATGGAGCGACCAGCCTCTCCGACTCTGCCCTCAGTCACTTCCACGCCTTTGCACGCATGGGTCTGACCAGGGCTGCGCAGTCACTACAGGGCCGGCCACATGACCACAGCTGCAGGTGAGAGGCTCTTAAGGCAGAATAAACATGTAGAATGTGTAGTGTATCTATATTATAGAACCAAAATAGATGATAAAGCTTGACATTTGTTGCCTGGGATCCAGAATACATGCTTATTCAATACTTTACATACTGAATCTCTGAGTTCAGATGTGTGTGACTGACAGGTGGATTAGCCATTCAGGGACACTCATAGTCCAAATCAAATATACCTCCTTATGGGGAAAATAGATAGGGAAAAATATCACAAAGGACTGAAAAACAGTGCGGATTTCGTTTCATATGTATCACTGGGAAAAAAATAATCTGATTGCTGTGGGCAATCAGCTATAGATTTAAGCATAAACAGCAAGATAACTTTGGACACATATCGCTGCACATCTGACTGGAGCAGAAGAGTTCGGGCCACAGCAGCAGTCAACAACTCTAAAGACACCATCCCCCTGCACAGGTTTTGGATGGGTTCGGCAAGCGGCTCCATGTGCAGGTTCGTGTGGAGAAAGCGTTGCCAGTGCGCAATGGTGCGGGTGGGTTGACTGTCCAGTCATCCATGCTTGGAGGTCCTGGCTCCAAAGTGGAGCAAAGATTCTTTATGTCTTGTTCTGAGCGGCTCATCTTTTAGCGGTTGGTTCTTTCACCAGAGCTGCTCTCTACTGGTTCAGGCGCTGGGTTTGGATCAAATCCAAGTGTAGCGCATTTCTCACACATATCGCCTGTAGGACTATAGCTATTAATGATTTGGAAGTTGAATTAATAATGTAAGATATTTTTAGGGTTAAGATTTGTTTTTCTGCAATATCACATTTCCTGGATTTCACAATGACCCAAAGCAACATATTTCCTCTGAGTGTATTCTTCATAATTCTTTGATTTCCTCTTCAGATAAATGCAGCATTTTGCAGTATTCTGTGCCCTCATGCCGTAAATCCCGGTGGTGAAGCCACTTCAGACGTAAATATTTTTGGGCGTTTCTTTGAAATGACGCTGTTTTTCTGCAGCAGCGTTTATCACCGGCTGCTCGTGCATTCGGCAGGAGCAGAGCTCTGTGCACAGGTTCATAAAATACCACCCACCCTCCGCCTTATGCACAGATATACACACAAATATAGACCCTTTTCACCGCAGTGTTAGTACAGAGGGCCATTGTCTCGTGTGTTTAATTTGAATTTTCCCGGGTTTCCTCCACCACCTCCAACTGAGTTAAGCCCCACCCCCTGAGCCATAAACCTTTGTGAATGAATTGGTGAATCTAAAAGGCCCTCCCTGAGTAACTCTGAGAGTTCTTCAGTTCAGTGTAGGAGTTGAAGTTTTCAGATTTTGTTCTTACTTACAAGAGTTATCGAGTCTCAGGAAAATACAGTTGAAACCAGAACTTTACATATACAATATAAAAAGACATACACTTTTTTCTCACTGTCTGACATGAAATCAGACTAAACCTTTCCTGTTTTAGGTCAGTTAGGATGACCAAAATTATTTATATTTGCTAAATGCCAGAATAACGAGAGAAGGAATTTTAAAGACGATTACTTTCTTCAGTTAGTCAGACGTGTACATACATTTCATTAGTATTTGGTATTATTGCTTTTAAACTGTACGACTTGGGGCAAACATTTTGGATATCCTTCCACAAGTTTCTCACAATAGTTGGCATGAATTTTGGCCCATTCCACCTGACAGAACTGGTGTAGCTGAGCCAAGTTTGTATGCTGCCTTGTTCACACATGCTATTTCAAGTCTGCCCATAAATTTTCAATAGTATTGTATTGACCACTCCAAAACATTGACTTTGTTATCCTTAAGCCACTTTGTAATCAGTTTGGCAGTATGCTTCAGGTCATTGTTCATTTGGAAGTCTCCCAAGCTTTGACTTCCTGGCTGATGTCTTGAGATGTTCTTTCCTCATGATGCCACCTATTTTGTGAAGTGCACCAGTCCCTTCTGCAGCAAAACAGCCCCACAACAAAATGCTGCCACCCCCGTATTTCATAGTTGGGATGGTGTTCTCAAGCTTCCAAACTCCCCCCTTTTTCCTCCAAATGTAACAATGCTCATTATGGTGAAAAAGTTCAGTTTTAGTTTGCGCAGACCACAGGACATGTCTCCCAAAATTAAGACTTTTTTAAGTTTCTTTTGGAGTAATGGCTTCTTCCTGGCACAGTGGCCTTTCAGCACATGTCTGTACAGTTCTTGTTTCTCTGTGGATAAGGACACCAGCTTCAGCTAGTGTCTTGCAATTCTCACTCCATTCATTCTCTTTGAGGATTTAGCTGGGACTTACTAAAATAAATAAATATTTTTGGGGGTTGATATGCACATTTCGGACCAAAGCACCAAAGTTAATCTCAAAGGCACAGAACCCCTCTCCTTCCTGAGCGGTCTGATGGCTGGACACTCACATGGTGTTTATGTTTGCATATAATTGTTTGAACAGATGAATGTGTCACCTTCAGGCATCTGGAAATTACACCCAAGGATGAACCAGACTTGGGCAAGCCCACGATTCTCTTTCTGATATCTTGGCTGATTTCTTTTGACTTTGCTTCTCTGTGTAACATCATGGGAATGTGTTTCAGGTGTGACTTCAAATACACCCACAGGCGTGTCTCTAATTAAGTCAAATGTTGCCAATAAACCAGAATCAGAAGCTTTCAAAGGCATGACATCATCATCTGGGTTTTCCCAGATGATGATGTCATACCATGATGGCATTTAGCAAATAAAAATAATTTTGGTAATCCTAACTGACCTAAAACAGGAAAGGTTTAGTCTGATTTCATGCCCGATATTGAGCAAAAAGTGTGTATTTTTATATAATGTATGTAAATGTCTGGTTTCAACTGAAAATGTTTTTATTGTCATTTATTTCTATTCTATATATTTTTTCATTCTTAAACATAGAACATTTCTAACAAATTTTTTTTATCTAGATACTTTTCAATTTCAAATCAATGTGATCTCACCTAAGATTAACAGAGTTTAAGTGCTTCATTCATTGATACTGAAGAATTCCATGATGTTTTTCAGCCCCCTGTGAGATTTTTTTTAATTAATTTTTTTTTCTATACGGTGGATAAAGCATGTTCCAGATTGGCTAATCCAACCCCATCTGAACTCAGGGAGATTCACTATTCACTAAAGTATCGTGTCTAAAGTGTGTATTCAGGATCCCACACAACTAGATATAAGTTATAATAATTACCTTAAAAAGTAAAAAAAATAAATTATAAATTTAATATAAATCTGAATTTTTTTAATTAAAATTCAAAAGGAGATACCTATTTTCCAAATGTTGTACGCTATAGTCTACTGTACAGCATCTTTGTAATGAACAGAATAAGCCGTAATAGAATGGATAGGAAAACAGTATAGACATATAAAATATAGTTTACTGAAGTCCATAGTGTAAGTTTGGAGGTGGTAAATATAAGCTCTTCAGTTTTAGTTTGCGCAGACCACAGGACATGTCTCCCAAAATTAAGACTTTTTTAAGTTTCTTTTGGAGTAATGGCTTCTTCCTGGCACAGTGGCCTTTCAGCACATGTCTGTACAGTTCTTGTTTCTCTGTGGATAAGGACACCAGCTTCAGCTAGTGTCTTGCAATTCTCACTCCATTCATTCTCTTTGAGGATTTAGCTGGGACTTACTAAAATAAATAAATATTTTTGGGGGTTGATATGCACATTTCGGACCAAAGCACCAAAGTTAATCTCAAAGGCACAGAACCCCTCTCCTTCCTGAGCGGTCTGATGGCTGGACACTCACATGGTGTTTATGTTTGCATATAATTGTTTGAACAGATGAATGTGTCACCTTCAGGCATCTGGAAATTACACCCAAGGATGAACCAGACTTGGGCAAGCCCACGATTCTCTTTCTGATATCTTGGCTGATTTCTAAATATAAGCTCTTAATATCTGACCTTACCTGTTCTGTGGGGAATAAGTCTGATGACTGTTACAGCGATGAGGTCATGGTGATCCAACGGTTTCTTTAAGATAAAATCCTGTTTTTATTTATGATAAAACTGTTCTGTTTTTAAATTACTACACTGTTTTTATATGTGGTGTGGGACATTAGATTAGATTAGACACTCATGTCTCAGATAAACCAGGACTAAACCGGGGCTAAACCGGGGCTAAACCGGGGCTAAACCGGGACTAAACTGGCGCTAAACCAGGGCTAAACCAGGGCTAAACCAGGGCTAAACCAGCGCCAAACCGGGACTAAACCGGGGCTAAACCAGGGCTAAACCAGGGCTAAACCAGGGCTAAACCAGGACTAAACCAGGGCTAAACCAGGGCTAAACCAGGGCTAAACCAGGACTAAACCAGGGCTAAACCAGCACTAAACTGGGATCAAGGCTGGACCAAACTAAGACTGAATCCAAACTAAACAAAGACTAAAAGTAATAATTATTGGATATTTGCAGTGGTGCTAAGCTGTTTTTGTACACACAACAGCCCAAAACTAAACCAGCACTAAACCAGTCTTACCTGATGAATTAGAGGAACTGTATGTAAGATTTTGATTGTAAATTTCATAAACTGACCCCAGATACAAGGTAAACATGTTCAGTATGTTTTATTAGCTTTTACTAATAAAAATTCTAATGCTGATTTATTCTCGACTACAAAAACGTTGGTCATAATGGGCAAGCTGTTTCTGATTGGGTAATCGAAGACGATTACCCAATCAGAAAGCAGAATGAGCCTCACATGAGTCTCATTTGCGTTGCCAGTGCTCAGTGCTGAAATCCAGTTGGTTTACACCTAAAAGCACTCTTATTCTCAGCCCCACTACCTAATCCACAGCACCTGCAGCCAATCATTAATCAATGCTAGTGCTGGTCAGTGATTCTGGAGGTTCTGAGCTT
Source organism: Periophthalmus magnuspinnatus (assembly GCF_009829125.3). Taxonomy (NCBI): domain Eukaryota; kingdom Metazoa; phylum Chordata; class Actinopteri; order Gobiiformes; family Gobiidae; genus Periophthalmus; species Periophthalmus magnuspinnatus. Next base: position 19,052,619 of record NC_047133.1, read on the forward strand.
TCACATGAGACATGGCCTGTCCATATACTGAGAAAAAGAAAAACTTCTATGTGTCCTCTATCTCAAGGTTAAGGCACTGGCAACTTAGGATTAGTTATTGTAATATCTTTCAAACAGTAAGAGTGCAGGCTGCATAGAGTCCCTTAAACCCTTTCTGGTCTATACCCTGATTCATCCCTACCCTCCAGCCCCTCCTCCGGCTGTTTGTCAAAGTTTTCTGTCCAAATCAAATATAAAGATAAGGCCTTCTTGTCCCGGGCACAATCCAAGCTCAGTGCTGCTGAGACTTGGTTTTTCCAGATGGGGTAGGGTGGGGATTTGGGTGGGTTTTGGCACGGGTGGGTGGTTATGCTGCAGGACAAGGAAGCGCTTGTGGAGGGGTTCAGATGGGGGCTGGTGTAGCTGACGGGGGGCAGTTTTATGGAGGAGTTTAAAAAGAGTAGTGTGTTCCTCTCCCTACAACCAAAGCTGCAGTTAACAGGGATTTTCAAGGATGTTAATGTAAATGTAATGTGGCAAAAACAGGACTGAACCAGGAGTTAACAGGAAAAGGGCCAAACCATGAAAGAAGTAGGACTTAACTAGATGTAAACTAGGACCAAACCAGATCTGAACCAGGACTATTAGGGCTAATCAGAATTTTACAGGACTAAAATGGGGATAAATCATGTGGACTAAATGGGGACTAAACCAGGATCACACTTGTCTTAATGGTAGTCTTCGTTTTGTCCTGTTATAGATCTGGTCTAGTCCTGTGTAATCCAGTGTGAAGACACCCTAAACCAGCGTTAAGCTTGGACTGAACCAGGGCTGAACCAGAACTAAACAAGGACTATATCAGAACTAATTGACGAAAATGGACAAAACCTGGACTAAACGAGTCTCAGGTGGTTTCACACATGTGAGTGTCTCTGTGGACTGATCCCTGTGCACACTAAATTTAGTACTGTTTGCTTTACTTTTGGGTCGATCAACTTTATCTTATTTAGATTAAAGATAAAGATTTGTCAAATCTGATAAAACATCTGAATTGAGTATCAAGGCCTGCAGTGTGAACGTACCATAGCGCCCAGAGCCAGAGGCCATTTCCAGCACTTGTCTCTATAGGCTTTGTGAACTGTTTGAAACTCTCCAGCCCACTCCTCCACAGGATTCAGGCCTCTGCTGAGATGAAGGGAAATAGTTAAGGAAGCCTGACAGTCAATGCTCAGGGCAACAGAAAGTGCCCTGTGTCTGACTGTTAGTTTGTGTTTTAGGTAGAATTTAACCAGGACTAGAGCAGGACTGAACCAAGGTCAAACTGGGACTGAACCAGGGCTGAACCAGAACTAACTCACAACTGAACTGGTGCTAAAACAGGACTAAACCAGTGCTGAACCAGGGCTAAACTAGATTTAAATAAGGACTAACTAGGAGTAGACTCAACCAGGACTTAAATACTAGGACTAAAGAACTCTAAAGAAGGACTAAAGCAAGGCTGAAACAAGTCTAAACTAGGGTTGAAGTAGACTAAACCTGTAAATAAAAACAATCCCACACATTTTTTCTTGTTATTTGTTCCAGGTACGCGTCAGTGAACCATCCTGTATCAGTGCACCTGTACTTCCTGTCTGATCAGTTCCAGGGGTATTTGGTCCGGACCCAGGCCCTGAACCGAGGATCAGCCCAAACAGAGACTCTGGAGACATGGGTGTCATCCAAGGACCATTACACTGTCCCCAACCCTGCACCTAATGTCAACAGACTGCAGCATGTACAGGTAATACTGCTACTGCTGCTAGTGCTACTGCTACTACCGTCTTCAACCCATCGCCTTTTATTGTTTTAAAAATGCAATATTCATCAAAAACAATATATTAAAATGTTTTGTTTTTGACACTCAGTGTAATGTGCACAGTATGTACACTACTCTGAAACTACTGCGCATCGTATCAGGTTTGTGAAATTGTAGTGTTTTGGACAGGATCGTACTGACAATCATAAAGAAGGTTCGAGTGCCAGAGAGAGATGGCTAGATTGCTCAAACATGCATAGATGACCCTCTTTGAAGGTCCTATATTACGCAAAATAGACTCTTGTAAGCTTTAAGCTATGTTATAATGTTGTTACCTCATCAAAAACTTACCTGGAGTAGTTTTGTTTCATTCACACATGTTTGAGTAATATGGGAGAAAGATGGAGCATGAGATTGACAAGCGGATCGGTGCAGCGTCAGCAGTGATGCAGCCCCTGTATCGGACTGTTGTGGTGAAGAAGGAGCTGAGTCAAAAGCCAAAGCTCTTGATTTACCGCTCAATCTACGTTCCTACCCTCACCTATGGTCATGAGGTTTGGGTAATGACCGAAAAAAGGGCTTGAAATGAGTTTCCTCCACAGGGTGGCTGGGCGATCCCTTAGAGATAGGGTGAGGAGCTCAGTCACACGGGAGGAGCTCGGAGTAGAGCCGCTGCTCCTCCACATTGAGAGGAGCCTGCTGAGGTGGCTTCTGGACGCCTCCCTGGGAAGGTGTTCCTGGCATGTCCCAAAGAGAGGAGGCCCTGGATAAGCGGAAGAAAATGGATGGATAGATGTTTAAGTAATCCTTTATTAATAGTCTGTGTACATCTCCAAAAGCTCAAAATGCTCTGTTCCACCGTGTGATGTCATAAAATGGTATGTATTCAAATTGACTACTGGTCTGGTCTCTAGTCACCTTCTATATTTTGTATAGAAGAAATTTGAAATTCCAGGGCTGAAATTATCCAAATGTTTCTTGTAAAGGTGTATGGAGTTTTAAAAGGCTGTGGGCTACAGGGTTTACAGGATTTGTGTGTTAAACATGTGTGAATGAACCAAAACATGACTCCAGGTGTGTTTGTGATGAAGAAACAACATTATAACATAGATCAGAAAATACCATGGTATTTTTGGTCATGGTTATCATACACTGGGCATTTTATACTATCCCATTTGTGACTCTGGTATCCCTCTGTCCCAGGTGGGCACAGACTGGGACCCAAAGGAGCGTCTCTTCAGAAACTGGGGCTCTGTGATTGGTCCAGAGGATGAGCCTGTCGCCGTGCAGCGTTGGACCCGCTCTCAGTCCAACCTCACAGCCACTGTCGTATGGATTGACCCCACCAATGTAATTGCCGCCACCTACGACATCCTGGTGGACGCGGGGTCAGAGGTCACGCACTACCGTCCACCCCTCACTGCCCCCCTCAGGCCGGGAGTGTGGACGCTCCGGGTACTGCACCACTGGAGCCCACTGGGTCAAACGCGCTTCATTGTGACCCCACTGGAGTTCCACAAACAGCAACCCATCCAGAGAGGTAAGAGGGGAAAGGGCTGTGTTAAACTAGTTTAATCCCAGTATAGTCCCAGTATAGTCCCAGTATAGTCCCAGTATAGTCCCAGTATAGTCCCAGTATAGTCTCAGTATAGTCTCAGTATAGTCCCAGTATAGTCTCAGTATAGTCTCAGTATAGTCCCAGTGTTGCAGGCGAACAGTCTCTGAGCCCCTGAACCATATATTTGAAAAAAGCCTTTGTCACCATTTGATGGCCCCAGTGAGGAGTGAAACTATTTTTTTTAATGCTACTGTTGGCCACCATACTACATCTCTGTTTCTATTATATTTGCTGTCAGCTCTAACTGTGAGAGAGTTGTTCAGAAAGTGTTCCATAAACTCATCACGTGTTTAGCTCTTAAACCTACCACAATATTGAACGCAGCACCTGTTTCTGTTGTTCCTCAGCTGTCCCTGTCCATCACCCGGTCACCTCTGTTTAATATAGACCCTGAATACACGACGCTTAATCCCACATAACGATGCCTGGTGTCACATTACATCAAAACATTCTCCTGTATCTCTCTGTGTCCCAGTCCTCTATAGTCCTGTGTGTCAGATGTCCTCCCGTCCTGGTATATCCCTCTAGTCTTTAACTAAGATGGGGGTAGGTCCAATGTCTTTAGTTAAGTTAAATATCATAGCTAAATAAATATAGCACAAATTCACAATGGGGTAGTGTTTAGACTTTGGTCTCTGGTCTCCGATCTCCGGTCCCATTTTTGGTGCAGTCTTTGGTCCCATCTTTGGCCCGGTCTCTGATCTCTGGTCCAGTCTTTGGTTTGGTCTCTGGCCTGTTCTTTGGTCCGGTCTCTGGTCAATTGTCTGGTCCCTGGTCTCTGGTCTCTAGTCTCTAGTCCGGTCTCTCGTCTATAAGTGAATATGTTAAATGATGCTCAGTTACAGTGGTGTCTAAATGAAGGTGTATAAATAGAGTTGTGACAGACATCGGACCCTCGATAGATGTGAGGAAATGTAAAGACATTGCATGACTCTTAAGTCTTATGCCTTTGCTGTGACTGCACCCGGTCCAGCAGCATTTTGTTGTGATGTGACACTCTGAGCAGAGCTCTGCTGTACTGTTCTGTCACCGCCTTTGGAGCTGCACATGCCACCTATTTATTCAATAAGGGACAACGCAGTGGGCTTTGCTGTCTGGCATAAATAAACTGCCAACGGACTGCACAGTGAGCTCCTCTCATCACTGTTTTGAATTATACGCAATACTTGAGGCCATGGGACCGGAGCTGCACTGCATGTATTCTCAGCACAGTGTTTTTTATTTTTCACTTTGTCGTCAGTAGCCGCAGCTGCCCTGGGGTAGAATGTTGGAAGTAAGATGGCCAGTCTGTGTCAGTACTGTGAGCTTGTGTGATTGTAAATGAATGTTTTTAGACGCGCATTTTTTAGTGCCATAAATGTGTCCTGTACATGTGTTTCTCATCTCTGACATCTGTAATTCTCCCTCTCGCGTGCAGAGGACGCTCTTCGGCTGCATGGCGGGCCCCTGAGGAACTCTTACATGGAGCAGAGCTTTCATGGGCTGAACCCAGTGTTACGTCTGCCCGTGAGCCTGGGTGCGGTGGAGGAGGCAGAGGCTAACGCTGGCCTGACGGGGGCGCCGCTACGTCGCTGGATCGACTCTCTGCTACAGAGCCACTGGGGGGCAGCAGACGTGTGTTCGTTGGGACCTAGCGCCTGTCCTGTTATGCAGCGCTGTCACATGACCTCCTGGAGCTCCAATAGTCCTGACCCCAAATCTGAACTGACCCTGCCCTCACAGAGTGGACGCATTAGGTAGCAGGGATCAGGTAGCTCTGATCAGGTAGCACTGATCAGGCAGCGCAGATCAGGCATCGTAAATCTGACAGCACAGATCCGGTAGCAAACGGGAAGTGGCCACAGGAAACGGACTGAGCCACAGGAAGTCACTTTAGGTGGCACATCGCAGAAGGACCAAAAAGTGTTTAATGAGACCAAGACACTAGAGACTCAGGAGACTGAGTCTGGACTCATGTTTGAGATAAACCTGGGTTTAATAAAACTCTGTATAGCTAGAGTCATTCATTGGACTGAAATGAAGGAAGGCTGACATCCTTTAAGTGTCAATTTATTTATTCAAAGAGGAAATTGACTCTGAGCTGTTTGTGTTAAAGCCTCAGACTGTACTAAAGACTTACAGACTGTAGATCCATCGTTAAACCTGCAGAGAGGCTCGTGTGTTCAGTCAGGAGCTCATGTTTACAACAGAATTAGATTAAATTTATTTTATTAGACCTGAGGCCTGTGGCCTGCAGTGTTTCAAATAAACATATTTATTAGAGATTTTCAGGTCAGTGAATGACAAAACTCACCAAAAGTCTTGAATGGGAGCCAGTTAGAGATTCCATCTTTATTTTTAAGTGATCAGGTTTTTAATGAATCAATACTAAATAGGGAAAAGTCTGCATCACTAATAAAAGCTGTGTAAAGAGCTGTGTAAAGAGGGTTTCAGAAGCTGTGGAGAGGGACGAGATTCTGTTTGTTTGTTTTGTGCCAAAGTCTAAAGTTTATTTATATAAAAAGTGTTTAGTTTTTAGTCAGTGACTAATGATGATCTCACATGAGATGGCCTTAGTTTTAAAGGCTTTGAAAGAGGCTGAGGAAATGTTCATAAGTGAATGAGCTTAGGGCCAAATAGACGTTTATTTTTATTATATAACAGCTTCTCATTGGCACAAACAAACAGGCCACTCTGTGCTGACCAGACTATATGTGTCTGTACAGTCAATCTGTGATACCGATGTAAAGTGAGCTAATGACCACAGTAGCTGCTGCCTCTGAGTTTAAACAGTGAGAATCTGAAACATGTTTTATTTATTACAAGGAAAAAGTAACTTATTTGTGGATTTTTGGACACCTGGTGCAGATTAATTATTATATTCAGCTGTAATTTATAATTCATTCTCACTTCACTGCCATTAAGTGGACTAAAGAATGTCTTTTGATAAGCTTTTATATTGAAGACACTTTCATTAACTGAAAAATACATTTGGTTTTGGTTTAATACTATGGTAAAGTGTCTTACATCTGTCATAAACAGTGATCATGGGTTTAAGTGTTAGATTTTTCACAGGTCAAAGAGCTGTACTGCTGTGGACTGCATTTGTCCCATAGACTGTTACTTTATACAGTCTGTGGGATGAACAAAGTCCACAGCATTACAACATTTAATCTCATGATCTCTGTCATAAACACTGATCAAGACTGTTATGATCAAGTGTTATGATCACTGTGTATGATAGAGATAATGAGTTTAAGTGTTTTTACAGGTCAAAGAGCTGTACTGCTGTGGACTGTGTTTGTCCCATAGACTGTATCATAAACTTTATACAGTCTATGTTTGTCCTAAATATAATGTAATGAGTAGATTTTTTTCATGTTTTTGTTAAATTATTGTGACCTGCTTAGGACGGTGCCTTCACTCCTTTACTTTGAAAATTGTCTTTAAATTAAACCAAAAGGGACTGATGAGAATGCCTTACATGATTTTAGTTATTTTTGAAATTCTGAAAATAAAATGTTGAATTGACTGAACTTTCTGATGTTTGTCTGAAGCAGTTACTGCTGTTTTTATTCATAACATTTTCTACTCAAGCAATAATGAAGTAAAAGTACTGTTACCAAAATAAAAACATTTTTGTAAGAAACTGTCTGGTAAGGAAATTATAACTTAATGTAATTGGAAGGACAAAACAGGGCCCACCTGCTTGTCTCCATGGAGATGTTATAACGTTGCCTGGAATGTTCCACAAAATTGCATTAAACTTGTCTATCTCCATGGAGACAAGCAGGTCACGCCACCAGACAAAGTTAGAGGTCAGGGATCTCGTTTGTAAAACAGTATGTGAAACTCTAAAAGAGCAGTCAGGAACATGACCCAAACTTTACGTTCGTAGAAAAAAACATTTAAACCCTCCGCAGCAGAGGACGCACACGCGTGGAGCAGTGACAAGTGAACTCTAATTAACAAACATGTTGTTGGGGGTACAGCAGTGTCTTTGACGGCTGGACGCTTCCTCTATTTTATGTCTGGAGATTATGGCATCAGCTTCTTATACTAAAATAATCATCTCGTGCACGTGCGCGACAACATTAATATGAACAAACCACTGTTTTTATTCCCCAATGACAGCTGTGATTCAGTGAATAATATTATTTGATATAAGGAAATATAAACTAAAGCCAGTGTGCACTAAACACACCTCAGACTGGCTCCTCTGAGCGCAGAGCGTCTCTCGGAGGAGTTTACGGACAGGAGCGCACAATCCCACGTCAAGTTTCCTTTGTAGATCCAAGACTTAAGGAGAAAAGTCACGTACGTAACGTGTAGACCCCACTATGTGCGTATGCACGCTTTATAAATAACTCCCCGGAACTCAGGGTAAGAATGGTGTTTCTACAGGTATTTCTGAGAAGGCAAAGGCAAGATTGATGTTTAATGCCAGTTAGCGCACTCACCAGAAAAATCACACAGTGCTACTTTAAATTGTACGTTAACATTCACGTGGTCCTTATTGAAAAATTGAACTGACGCTTGACCCTTTGACCTTTTAGCGCCACCTGCTGGTTTGTTGTGACGTTTTTGTGAGTTTAAAATAATCGACTGTTCGGTTTTAACGTGCGCTAAAGCTCCACGCGCCCAGTCCAGAACAGCCCAGAGGAGATGGAATCATCAATAACATGATCGAACACTGAAGGGCAGAGCTAATGAACAAGCACTCACTAACCCACTTCACAACCGATCCATGTGTGTCAGATGCCCTCCATTCCCACTATATCCATGTGTGTCAGATGCCCTCCCATCCTATATCCTTGTATGTTTGAAGGTATATGGCGGGACTCTTACTGTTTTAGTCACAGATGAACCCGAGTTGCCAGGGCCTGAACCTGGAGATAGAGGACACATACAAGTGTCTGTGTAATTCCGCTGTCGCCCAGGTCTGATCCATAGTAAAAGCCAAAATTAAATCTGTCAAGTAAAGACAACGTCTTCACTCCTACATTTTGTCCAGTTGAGACGCGTGTGAAGCTCATTCTGCTTTCTCATTGGATAGTAGTCTTGAAAACCAAACTACTGTAATTTATTAATCAAGTGTATTAAATTACTAAATAGTTATGTATCTGCAAATATGTTAATGAATCTTTGTCTCAAGCAACCTCAAATAATAAAGGTTAGTCAGTGGCGCTCTCTGCTGGCTAACCACAATTAATACCAGTAGTTTTAATGAATGAAAACGGGCTGTCATTTGTAAAAATAAAACAGAAGACAGAAGTTTGTTTTGTAAATAAAATGTATATTTAAGAAAATACAGACATACTGACAACTATGTACATTTAAACAGGGGACAGGGGGTTCACTTCTTTGTTAATTTTGCCTGTCTGGTTTTAGGAGGTGCCCACTTCAAACACTGTGTGTCCACTGAGGAGAAATCAAAAATATAGAGACAAGTTAGTCATTGCAAAAAAAAAAAAAAAAGGGGGGGGGTTAAGTTAACATATGGCTGGGCAATATTGTGATAAAACAAATTGTGATCTCATCTCGGACGATCTTTGACAATCTGCTATTTTGGTCATATCGTGATTCATTATTTTTCTATTTACGTCAGACACTTTAACCAACCAACTTCTCTTATAAGTCAGCTTCTGTTACAGCAGCTGTAAATCACTGACAGGTGAATTTTACCAGATGACTTTATTTACATGTTTAAAGAAAAAAAAATCTAATCGCAATTCTTTTTTATTCCTTGCAGAGAACATTCTATCGTCTAAATAATTACAGCCTTTGTGATTTCATAGATCAATTGAGATATATTACACAGCCCTATTCCAAGTAAGGCCTAGTCATATTTTATACCAGTGTGAGCAGAGCAGTTACCAGAGATGGGGGGGGGGGTTCTTGTACTGTGGCCTTTCCTGTGTATTGTATAGTAGAGTATATGAGTACCAGAGCAAAGCAGTTACCAGTGATGGGGGGCTTCTTGTACTGTGCACTCTTTAGATGCTCCTCCACCAGTTTGGGAGTGACACAGATCACGTGTTGACCTTTCCAGTATTTGACCATGTTCAGAGACTGTAGTGTACTGATGATGTCACTCTGTGTGATACTCGTCATCTGGCTGAAGAAAAGCAAAACAGACTCAACAAGATTTTCAACTGTCGGCTGATGTGCGAGGATTCACAGGTGGGCAGAGGAGCCAAAAAACTGCACTGAAATAACAGTAATGTTACTTCAAAATAATATTACTCAAGAAGTACAAATCAGTGATCGAACAAAAAGTTAAAAAAAATCGTTATTAGGGAAAGTACTACTCAGGTAAGAGTAATTTAAAGTAACTGTCGGGATGTAACATCTGACTTATAATTTAAAGTTAATGTAATTGGAAGGACAAAACATTAAATAATTTACAAAATCTGGTGTTTTCAAAAGACACACAAATGAGAAAAAACAAAATTATATCTGATGAAGCGGTGCAAGAAACACAAATATTCAAATCACTTAACTTAAAGCTTTTCGACTTAAAGTGGGGAGAGTAACCCAAACTTTTACTCAAGTAAGAGTACTTTTACTTCAATAAAAATATTACTCAAGTTGGAGTAAAAGTATGCTGCTAGAAATGTACTCAATTTTGTTAAAAAGTGACTGTAGTAAATGTATGGAAGTCTTGCCAACCTCTGCAAGCATTGTTCAAAGCCAATGACAGACAAATTAACCACCATAAAGTTAACCACAAAGGTGCAGAAATGGGTTTGTGACCATTGATATAGTCAGGCTGTGTAATTAATAATATTAGCTTGGGTCTTTTTTAATGGAGTGTGGTTTGGAGCAGACGGGAGACATTGGTGGAAGAAATTTTACAGTTTCTTTATGTTCAAGAAATTCATACTGAAAGCCATTTTATTTGCTTTTAATAAGACAAAAACATAATCAAATTGAAAATCAAAAGTAAGTAGGAAAAAACTGAGCCCTGAGATAAAATAGATATCATTTTGCTTATCTTAAAATCAAACTGTTTTTTAGATAATATAATACTCCTTTGTAGAAGTCCATGATAAGTATTGCATTTGTCTGTACCTGAGGTCTTTGATTGACAGCGTGCCTCTAAAGTCCCGCAGGATCTCGAGCAGGACCCATGACCAGTAGCTCCTGTAGCTCAGTTTACCCAGATCTGACAAAGGCTTCTCCGGAGACCCCACTGTGCTCTCCAGCTTCGACAGCTCATAACCTTCAGGGGGCGACACAAGGGAATATTTGGAATAATGTACATGGAATACTTGCACATTTATTTTCCAATGTGACATCTATAGACATATAAACTTCGGGGTAAATAGGGTAATTCTAATGGTTCCCTTATTATTTTAGATTTTTTCCAGACCCCCTTGTTTGTATATATACTTACTAAATGATATACCTAATAAAATATTTTTATATATTTAGTAAATTATTCCTTTTTTACACAATAATGTTTTAGTGAAATTTCAGACGTCATAACATTCTAGGCCAATAATATTTATTCCATATTATAGAATATAATATACAGATGGGGCGCAGCTAAAATTAATGCAGATAATAGAGTTGTCAGGTGCAGTCACTAATAGGGTTGTCAAAAGTATCGAAAATAAAATACTAATCAATACTAAAAATTGTATCCGAACTAGATGCTTGTTTGAGCAGGTATCGATACTAAAAAAGTCACATTCACTGGACAGAAAGGAACCTTTCCTGAATAAGGTTAGAATGATCTTGAGCACAGATATAAGGCCACATGGGAATAGAAAAAAAAAAAGTACTAGGGTTATTGAAAATCACATTCTGTTGATTTAATAAAGAGTGTTTTTATTGTTGGTATTGGAATGGATACCATGGTGACAGTTAAGAATCATTAGTATGAAAAACGAGTTTGAAATTTTAGCATCATGATTCATGACAATGAATATTAGTTGATAATAGAAATGATTTTAGGTCAATTACTGTTTGGATATTTCATGACAAAGTACAACGTAATCAATAGGGTCAATCAAATTATTCAACCAATAATCAATAATCAATCAAACTGGCTCTTATGCCCCTTCTGATAATATGATAATATTCTTCCAGATGGGGGCAAGAGCCAGATTTCTCTATAGATAACATTGTGCATTGTACTTTCTCATAAAATATATATCAGGTTAAACGGTAAATGTTTAACCTGACGATTTCTATGAGTGAATAGACCCATTAACACCTTGTACTACAACCCAAACCTGCATTTTAACAGTATTTATTTTGGCTGCCTCCCCTGTGTTAAATATTATTGGCCTATAGAATGTTGTCATGTCATCTGAAACCCACCAATAGCTGATCATGTGGAGAATAGCAAAATATTTGAACTGACTGAAAGCGATGAGGAACTTCCCGTAGCCTCGGCGTTGATACGGAGGCAGAGTGAGAATACAGGCCACGTTATTACCGTCCGGAGACTCTTTTTCCTGTGGAACAATAATCAAGAACATTTGTGTTGTTAAAGTGATCAAGTTACTACAAGGATAACAAATGAATTAGGGCAAAAAGACAGACAAAAACATACCAAGTCAAATTTTAGTTATTTAACTTTTTTCCCTTCACTACATAATTCCATATATATTGCTTCATATATTTGATGTCTTCTGTATGTATCTAAAATGTAGAAAGTAGTAAAAAATAAAGGAAAAAAAAAAACAATGCGAATGCGAGGGTGTGTCTAAACTTTCAACTGGAAGTGTATGTTTAAACAACACCAGTCACCAATTTGGACATAACCGCTCATTCAGTTTTTTTTCTTTATGTTTACTACTTTCTACATTTTAGATACATACAGAAGACATCAAATATATGAAGTAAGATATATGCAATTGTGTAGTAAAGAAAAAATTACTTTTTCAACAAACGGTGACCATTTTAAGTATTTGAATATAAAACAATAGCAGTTAACTTTTTTCTTTGCGACATAATTCCATATATCCTACTTCATATATTTGATGTCTTCTGTATGTATAGAAAATGTAGAAAGTCGTAAAAAAAACATCCATCTCCTTGCCCCACTACCTCTTGTATTCGGCCTGGATTTATTTGATACCTACTTTATTTCATTTATTTTATGCTACTTGACAACACGCGTATCTGTTTATTTCAGCCTTATCCGACAAGTCTTTTGCCATTTTTGCGACTTTACCTTGCAATTTTCACTTTATTATCATCCAAGTGTTTGCTCTTCGTTATTATATTGTTATACGTGATGCTTATTACTCACTCACATACATTTTAAAAGTGCAAAAATGACACTCACTTTAGAGAAGTAGCCAACGATGTGTGCTCCTTGTTTGTTGACTTCTGTGAGAATATAAAAAATAAAGGGTTCCACGTCGAAGTAAAGTGTTTTGTGATCCAGGAAAAGTTTAGCCAGAAGACACAGGTTTTGACAGTAAATCTGAAACAGGAAACATTTAAATCCACACGTTTTATTGTGATTTCAGATGTTTTGGTTGAGTTTTGCTGCTCACTTTATGGTCGCGTCCATCCACCTCAAACACTGAGATGTTGCTCCTTCTGTAAATCTCTTTTCCTGGGGGCTGCCTCCACTGACAATTCGACTGCAACAAAAAAATCTGAGTTAAAAAGAAAATCTTGAATTGGTTTTCCATTAATTTGCCTGGGAAATGAATAGGAAAACTTTAAAGTTAGTCAAAATAACACTTAGCAAATCCAAAAACCTGCAAATATTTAGGGACTATAATGCCCTAAATGTCCTTGTCTGATCATCATGTTCCACCTACTTTCTGTAGAATGCAAGAGTCAGGAATCGCACTGTACAGTGGGAAAAACAACAGGCCTAACTTTTGGAGCAGCTACTGTGTATCAAGTGACTCCAATGTGAATGACATCTCCTCTCAAAAATTCTCGTATTATTCGGAACAAAACAGTTTGGAACTCCTGTTGATTCTGCAGAAATCTACACTGTGTCCCAGTCCTCTGGGTATTTTTTTTTCTTTTTTACTTGTAAACTGCTGATTGGTTAATCCACCTGTCAATCATGCCCACAGGAAATCAGGCAGGCAGGCTAGATTTCCAGACCAAAATATCTAGGTAAGCTTTTGTCAAAGTGTGTGGGTTTGGTTCCATGGGATCTTACTACGAGTAAAAGCTGCTAACCCTGTAGTTCAGGTCTCTACAAACATGTTCTGAAATGTCCCTGTGTGTCAGATGCCCTTCCTGTGTCTCAATGGGGTCTTATTCTATGTAAAAGCTGCTAACCCTGTAGTTAAGACCTCTACAAACATGTTGTGAAATGCAAGGGATTCTTGGATTAGACAGAAATTCAGATTTCAGTCTTCCCTCAAATGTGTGTTTAAATTGTGATCTGTGAACTGAATTTTGATTTAACATGTGTTGCAAATTGCAATCAAACATATATTCATCAGAAGAATGGCAACAATTATACATTATACATTCTGAAATGGTTCAGTCTTATTACTTAAATATTAATGCCACCCTCTTGTAACGCAGTCCCCAAACTGACCAGGTGGTGTCTGAAGGTCTTCTCAAACTTCATGTACTTGAGGCAGTATTCACAAATCCACAGTTTGGGCTGTTTCCCATAATCCTCTGGGAACGGGGAGAAGTACCAGGCGTCAATCTCAAAGTTTCCGATCTGAATCTTGTCCACGTACTTCACTTTGGTGATCTGCAGGAATGTCAAAGAGACACAGAATATGGTCAGCAAAGTGAGAAAAAGATAAAATAAAGATAAAAAAAATGCAATAAATTGTGATTAAAATAAATGTACTTACCGCTTCGTGCTCCTTCTCGAGGGCAGCTGTCGTTGGGTCCATTTCTGCGTATGTCTGAAAACACCAGAGCAGAAAATCAGCTTCAGTAGTTCCATTAATAAAAGTATTGTAACTTTCTGGAGTTGGAACATTACTTGCATGGAAATACAAAGTTAAAGCCATAATTCAGAACATTCTCCATGGAAATAGATGTGTTTTATATTGTACTGTGGGAAATTATAGCCAAAGGGACAACATTTCCATGGTGACAAGCAGGAAAAGAAGTAAGTTAGGTTTAAGAGAACTTGCCACTTTAGTATTGATACCTGCTCAAATGAACATCCAGTTTCAATAATAGTAGTAGTATTGATTACTTTCTGATTTTCGACACTTTTGACAACGCTAGTTTAATGCTGACTGGTTTAGGTTTGAGAATGAAAACAAACATCATAAATAAATCCCACTCTACACAAACACTGACCTTCTGTACATGGTTGATCTCGTCGTGTTTGCGTTTCTGGTTCCTGGTGATTTTGCGCTCTGGTTGGTCTCCCAGGTCGACTCCTCCCATCTCTGTGCTCTTCCTCACCGCATCTTTCACTGTCTTTGTGAGAGCAAGGCGATTCTTACCCACCCACTCATCCAGACGTCTGTTAACTGTTGTAAGGAAATGTGTAATCAAATTAACTTCTGCAATATTATCCACTGAGACACTAACCATAAAGTAGGTTAAACCTGAACACTGTAGTAAATAAAACAAAAAGTAAGGATAAGCACTTTATTACTTAGTTATATATAATGAGTCATAGAAGTTAATTACTTGACTTTTTTCAGCTCAAATATTATCGCAGTACTACAAAAAATGAATAATAATGTGAATAATTAATAATAAAAACGTGAGAGCCCCAAAATATATTGTTCCACCTATCAATTGATAGCGTACTTATCATGACAGGCCTGTGCAATATATCACAATGATTTTGATAACATTATTAAAAATGCAGTTTGGTATGTACAAACAGGAACAGACACTCACATCCAACATAGTGCACATAGAACTCCTCTCTGCCCTCCTGCTCGTTTAGCCTGGACTGGATGACCTCTGCGGAGTCTGAAGAAATAAAAACAGATAGAGTAAAAGTCAATTGTTGTGACATAAACATGAGATATTTGACTAAAAGTTATTACATTTAGGAGTTAGCTGCCAGTTATCCATATTATAAGAGCAACAGATCAGCACAAGAAAGACCCAAGACTACAACTGCTTAATTAATAAGCTTGTTAAAGTAAACAAATAAGTTTAGTTTTGAGAAGGCAAAATATGAGATGACAGCAGTCATGCTTTGTTTTAAAAAATTATAACAAGTATACAGTAAGATAGTGGAAACTAAATAATGTTTACGTACCAAAACTATCAAATAAATTGGGGAATGTAATAGTTTAAAATGGACAGTTAAGGCACTAAATAAACTAAACATGATGTGGCTTATATGAAGAAGCTAATCATTCCCAATACATGTTATTTTTATTATTATTATTATTATTATTATTATTACAACACAGAATAGTCTCTATTTTACCTGGTCTAAGAAAAGCCATGTAGACTACACAACCACCAAGTTAAAAGTTTGGACACGCATTTATGGTTCTTCGTTATTTCCATGATTAATGCATTGCAGCCTGTCACTGAAGGCATCAAAACTATAAATGAACACACAAGGAATGTAGTAAACAGAAAATAAACTCAAAATAACTCAAAGCCATTAACTTAACTTGCGTTAATCACTTTGCACTTATGGCAATTTTTTACCCCAAAGGCACAATTGTGAAGCGAAAATAATTTCATGTGAATTCATTATGAAGCTCATTGAGAGAAGGCCAAGGGCTTGCAGCTGGCTCCTTTGAATAATAATAATAATAATAATAATAATATATTTTATTTATATAGCGCTTTTCAAGACACTCAAAGTCGCTTCACAATACATACAAGAATAAAATATCACAAAATTTACAACATAAAATCAAACATTAAAAGCAATTTTGAACAGGTGAGTTTTGAGTTCTTTGAGGATATGCATATAAAATATAAACAAAATGTTTAGTAGACTTGTTTCACATTTTCTTTGTTACATAATTCCATATACCTGGCTTCATATATTTGATGACTTCCATATGTATACAAAATGTATAAAGTATAAATAAATATAAGGGGAAAAAACAAAACAAAACATGCGTGTCCAAATTTTTGACTGGCAGTGTATGTATTTCTCTATTTTTCAGGAAACAGACAGAGAGCAAAGAAAATAAGCTTTACCTAAATATAGATATAAACATTACCTTTATTTGAAAATAGTGGATAGGCTGTTTAGCAATCAAAGTGATATATAATCTCACGATAATAATTAACGTTGTAATTAAATTACTATGTCCTCTAAATAACATTGTCCCTATGGGGTCTCATTCTGTGTAAAAGCTGCTAACCCTGTAGATTAGGTGGTTCCCAAACTGGAGCCATGTGTTCATCATTCTCTGAAAAAGCTTGACCACACTGTTCAGATGTTATTGTTTTGAATCGTGCATGTGTGGCGCCTATTGCAAATTCTGGTGTACAAATCTTGACAAGTAGCAGTTAACTAGATTACATTTAAGACGAATTGTGTGCCAAAAGTCCCATTACCAAATTAAAACACAATCATCTTTATTTTCTTAGCGGTTGACTGAATTTAGGAGGAAGTGTAAATACTTGGCGCTTATTTTAATGAGGTCCGCATGGTTGAAAATACGGCGTTACGTTTGTCCAATTTACATGCAGTTAAATCCAACTTACGCCAGGTTTTGTCTGTCCTTTGACATAAATACGTCTCTCCTATTTCCACCGACACCTCTTGGTCCCTCCCGCCGCTCTGAACCGCTCCTCCATCGGCCGAGGCTACGCTACTCAAGCCCCCGGCCTCCCGCTCTCGGGCCTCGGTCTCAGCCTCGTCCTCCTCCCCGCCGCTGCCGTTGGAGGAGGACGGAGCCGGGACACTCGCCTCCAGCTCCGCCCGCTCGTTTTCGATGTTCCCGGAGTCCATGTCGGTCTCCATCGTGCTCTCCGGGTCTTTGTTGTCGCCGTAACTGTTCTCAAACTCGGTTCCTCCGGTCATGTTGGGTCATAACAGCAGAAGAGACGGGGAGATTTTAAAAACAGCGCAGATTCGCGGAGGGGCAGGTCCAAGATGGCGGCGGCGAGGCGGATGTTTCTTTATCGGCTGCGCACACCTCTTCCTCCCGAGAGCCCGCCTCCTTACAGCTAAATTATAACGTTTTTGTGCATTTTAGTAAGAATAACATCAATTTAAATGTATTTATTTTACGCTATTTTTTATTATATGATATGTTTCAGTTACTAAAAACATCAAGTTACATCACATTAACAGTTACCGCTAAATTAAACAAATAAACAGTATTATAACAATAAAAGTTACAGTATGTAACCAAAAACAAACTAAGCGAAAAGCATGTTTTTTTGTTTTTTTTTTTCAGTTTGGTTGTGTTTATGCCACTGACAAAGGTAGAAAAACACGCGTGCTCATGCTGCGTTCAAGTGCTACTCGGGAATATAGGAAACATGTTTTTCCGAGTTGATTGATGCACATGAACACCATGCATCTATAATAAGAATTATTATTATAATTCCATGACAAATGCTTACACAAGTCGGAAAAACAACCAGAACCATCTGCCCGGCTTTCACACTTGACATCACTCTGTGCGGATGAACGTGCGCTGATCAATTTATCTAACATTTGAGCTCTTTGACTAAAAGTTATTCCATTTAGGAGTTAACTGGCTGTAATCCATTTCATAAGAGCAACAGATCAGCACAAGGAAGACCCGAGACTACAACTGCTTAATTAATAAGTTCGTTAAAGTAAACAAATAAAGTTATTTTTGAGAAGGCCAACAGCAACAAATTACAGTAACATTTAAACGCTGTAAATGAGCGGGTTCAGTCATTTTATAATTGGTGACGTCAAAATTCAGACTTCTCAGCTCATCTCTGAGTTCCAAGTTCTCGATGGCCACATGAATTCAGCATAACTGTAAACTGGCTTGCATATCCACAAACCTGACTCTCATTTAGCCTGGAGGAGGCCTGTTTGCTTTCTAAAGCCCCTGAACCACTCTCTCCCAATTTGAGACTGATGAATCTTGCCATTCTTGCCAAAAAATCCAAAATCCAATCCATTTTTGACTAGGCAGTGTAGAAACAAAATATTTAGTAGTTATTTCACGTTTCTCTTTGCTACATAATTCCATATACCTGGCTTCGTATAGTTGATGTCTTCCATATGTATATACATTGTTATATTCTAAATTCTATTTCCATGGAAACATGCAGGTGACATGTCACCTCTAGAAAGTTGCATTCTGTGCTGTACCTTTAATTTTCCCCTTTCAAATTATGTAAGAATTATTCTTCTTGCCCTTATGATTTATTTTGTTTCTGTAAATGTTTCCTTTTCTTTTTAATTTACTTACACTGCTTAATAACTTCGTGTTTGCTTGAATATTGAATGTTAAAAAGTCAAAACAAAAAATAAAATAATGTTGAATATGCAATAGCCATTACTATATTGTATTGTCATAGTCTCAAAGCAGTAGACAATATTTAATTTGAAAATTTTTGGGGGGGCTTGTTCCCTCAACAAAAGAAATCGGATTGTCCCAAGAACTAAAAATGGCACATTTTGCAATGTCATACAACAATATTTCAAAGGATGGGTGAGTTAGTCAAATTAGTTGAGATATGAATATAATTTATTGGCATGTATTTTTGACATCAACCTGTTCTAGGAAAGGATGAAAAGTAGCAGTTTTGCGACAACCTGGAACAAACAATTTCCTTATTTGTTTAAGTCACCATTTTTTCATGCGCATTGTCCTTGATTTAAAAACAAAAATATATATATATCATAATTCAAATGAGCAGTTAACATGTGTCCTCTTGTTCAGACTAAAATTAGGTATTGTTTAATTAAATTTCACTTTTTGCCTCCATTCAGTCTTTTCAGTAAAATAAAACACAGTGAAACACTCTGACATTGAATAAAATTTAATAAGTAATTAATTAGTTTCATATGGCACAACATCCAAGAGCACAAGCAGCACCTGTTTCTTTGCGCAAAAGTACTTAGAATGGAGCAGATAGACAACATCCACCACTCACTGCTGTACACCCACCACTGTCTGCTGTTAGAGTATTTCACACTTGTTTGTAGAGAGCCACAGTCGCAGCCTTTTGCCCTTTGTCATAGCACCTCCTCCCTGGTTCTCTCCCTGTCCACGGGCCTGTTCGGGGGGCCTCTCCTCTGGCTCTTTCCCCCTCTGTGGCACTGGGGATGTGGGTGTCCTCCTCTGCCGATCGACCCTCTTCCCTCCCAGTGATGCCTCATTGGAGCTGGGTGGTGGTGGTGGTGGTGATGGTGTTGGGGCCCCCTTCTCCTGCCACGGTGCCCTCTTTCCGGCTCATTTTTGGGGGCTTCCATTAAAGCATCTGGGGGAGTTGGGTTTTTGTAGTCTTCCCTTAATAGTCGTGTATTCGCTGTTTGTTTGCCCTGTTTTGTGTCATTGGAGCAGAGGGAGAGACAGTCCAGCTGGTCTGTGATGGGTCGCTGCCTGTCCCCACGTCGTGAATCCCTCCCATGGGCGTGTCTCCGGGGGTTATGGGGGTCTCTGCACTGGTACATGCTGGTAAGGCCCGGGTCAGTTCCTGCGATGGGGTCGGTGTTTGGGGGAGAGGGTAAGTCCAAAGAAGGATCCACGTCTGGGTTTTCTGATGCAGCGGGAGCCTGTGGGAGAGAGATGAAAATTCCTAAAAACAAGCTAACCATCCACAATAGGGCTGGGTGCTATTGTAAAAAAAAAAAAAAAAAGATGTGATCTTGACGATCTGCTATTTTGGTCAAATCTCCATATCGTGATTGTGTGTTTTTTATTTAATGCAACTCTATGGTCAAAAACAGACACATTCCACCAGCCTCTTCTATTGCTCAGACTCCTCATGCTCTGCGTGAGTGACACGTGGATTCTGCCCATCACAGTGAAGAGTAAATTTTTAGAAACAGCAAATGGCTTTGGCATATATTGTTCACCCTTATTCCACAGGCTTTTTCCTGAGGTTATTTATCATTTAAGCACATTGTGTCGTGTGTGTGTAGGTTTCAAGCACTGTGGCCACAACAGCACAGGAGAGCAGAATACCTGAGGTAGCAGTTGACCTCTGACCTGTATATGGATGAGGAAGCGCTTGGACTCCTCCTCGGGGTCAATAATTCCTCCATTTGTTTTCTGTTTTTCTAGGATCTTCTGTAGCTCACTCCATTTCAGATTAAACTGTGAGGTTATCACTGCCTCGTCCACCTGAGGTAAAACACAATATAACACTATGAAAGCCCAGGTGAAATACAAAGTCAGAAAACAATTAATTTGGTCAGAGACTAGAATTTAAGCCTTAGACAGTAAAGCTCAAAAAGGTGCACAGCGGTCTAATTTCAAACTAAGTATTAGTTTTACAACAAATTCTAAAGGGGATGTTCAGAATGTTTTGACCTCAGGCAGCAGGGGGGCGGGGCAGGACAGCAGCTGGGACACGTCGTAGTTTAAAGGCTCTCTACAAACGGGACACACCACATTCAGCTCCTGTGGAAGAGATTCTGTCAGAACTCAGCTCACACTCTGCTTTTCTGAAAAACATTTGAACTGGTTCGTGTAGGAAATATGGTGCATCAGAACATGCTCCTGAATTAAACGTGTGTCCAGTAAGAGGATAAACTATTGGATATACACAGACAGCTATATTCAGCTATATACAGATAATCTCTGTCGTGTCTCAAGTCAGGCTCAGACCTTGCTGTCAGATTTGTTTATTTCAGTGACACATGTGAAATGAAGGAGCTTATTAACAAAATTACATTTCTCTCACCTCAGATTAACAGAGTTTAGTGGTTCACTCATTGGCTCTGCAGAAATCAGCAATCTTTTTCAAGCCCCTGAGATTTTTTTCATAATTAGTTTCCTCGTAAGCAGCCATATTTGTTTTGATACAGATGGACAATGCATGTCCCTGATTGGCTAAACCAACTGTCAATCACACTCATCTCACATCTTTCTAAAGTATTGGAGAAGCATGCATTTTGGGTCCCAGTGTCATCGTGGGTCATGTCTCCAATATGGCTGTACCTGTTTGTGACTGTTGTCACGGGTCTTGTCCTCTTGCAGCTCTCTCTGTCTCTGCTCCAGCTCGTGCTCCGAGTGCTGCACGTATCGCCCCAAACAGTGAGAGTGGAAATAGTGATAACAGCGCGTTTTGGTCAGAGTCTCCCCCTCCTGGATACATAACACAATAACACCAGTGAGTCAGGCTAATACATACAGATACATTGATGCAGTATCAGCCATACTGAGAGAAAATGAAGATCAACAAAACTATCTCTTGTTTCAACAAATAGTTTTAGCCACTACCTCGAAGTAGTCCTGACTTAGACTTTAGATTCATATTTACCATTACAGTTTGAACCAGAGGCAGCACTGTGTTTGCAAAGAGGTAGCAATAAGAACTGATTTTACTTAAACATTATAAACCTGAGCGGTACCTTAAAGTCGTAAAGACAGATAACACAGTTTCCATGAGGAATGTTGCTCTCAGTCAGGATTTCTTTAGCTTTCTGATGGAGAAAACAAACAATATATAAGAATCAAATGAAACTTGAACTCTAAAAAAAACAAACAAAAAAACAAACAAACATATATTGTAAAAACCTCTATGAGCTGGTACAGAACAGGGGAGCCCACACTGGCTACAGCCTCGGCCTGGAGACACTGCTGAACACTGGGACAGAAATAAAAAATAAAAGTAAAAGGTTTGAAATCTGTCTGGGTTTGTAACATGTTTAATATATTAATACCTCTTAATTTTATCATCTGAGAGGCCTCTGGGATTGTGAATGGAGATGGAGGGAGAGGACAATGGGTACTGAGGAAAAAAATTGAGGTACATTATTGGTAATGTACAGTTAGACTGGGTTATGAAATGTAATAAGCTCACAGAGTCATAGAATGTCCACTGTAAACAACATGTACTGCTGCTTATTGGAAAAAAGCTGCTAACTTCTACTCCAGTGGTTCCCAGTGGTGTTTTGTCTTGCTTACCCCCAAAGAGTTTGTCACACATCTTTAAGTACTGTGGTTTTCTTTTTTTTTTTACCATTACAACCAAAAACAACTATTCTATTTTCTTGTTTTAATTATATTTATATCAACATTATCCTACAGAGACATTATTAAGCAGGTAAAATACATGACTAAGAACCCATTAGATTCAATTATTCCATCTACTCAATTCTATCTTTCTTTTAAATCTGAAATCATCCGAAGTACCCCTGGGAAAATTGGTCCGGGACCCCTGGGACAATATCATTCCATATTTCAGTCTCCTGTCAATTGTTAATGCTACTGGAATTGTTTGCACTGTGTCCTTTTTGCAACATAGCTCTAAAATGTTATGATACATTTATGTTAATTCTTTGGCGTTACCTTTTGGTCCAGAGTCAGTGTGAGCGTGAGGCGAACAAACTGAGACACAGAGTCCTGAGCTGTGGATGGGTGAAGCACCAAACGCACTTCCCAACCTCTGAACACACAAGCACAAAATTAAAAACTCAATACAACATCAAGACAGTTTAACAAAGGGCTGTGCAAACGAGTGACGACAGCACATTATTGGAGGACTGACAATCTATGGACCTGTGTGGAGTTTGCATGTTCTTCCTGTGTTTGGGTCGGTCTCCGCTGGGTGCTACCGATCACTGACTACTGTACTGAGATACTGGCTATGTTTACATGCATACCAAAAATCTAATCATGACCTTATTTGTGGAGTGATCAGATTATTGAAATGCCATGTAAACAGCTGATGTGATGCAAGTAATCAGATTTCTTTGATTGTTCACACAAAATTATGCAAAAAAGTGCAAAACTGGAAAAACTGAAAGAATTATTTTAAAATTCATTGTACGTTGTTTTCCAAATACGACTCTAAAATTACTCTAAAAATCCATTGATTCACTGACACATGTTACCAGGTGTTTTTGATGATCAGATTTTTCTTGTGAATAAAAACGCCTATCAAAAACGGATAGCTTATCGAGTTATGTAATTATTCTAGTTATCTTATGTTTAAATGCACCCACTGGCTTAATGACACCTACACCCACTCATTACCATCCATTATGAACACATGAGGCCTTGTAGGTTTCATTTTTCATGACTTTAAAAAGCTGGTAACAAAAATATAACTAAATGAACCATCCGATTGGTTACAGGTGAACTCTAGTTGCATTTACATCAACCACAGGAGACATAATGACACCTTTAACGATATAGTATCCAAGTTATGAGTTTAGAATGTGTCAAAAACATTGTAATAATTTCATAAAATATTCTCACCCATCATCTGTCCGCTCAACCAGTAGCTCATCCAGATAAATGGACTGCAGCACCTCGATCTCAGACGCCACGCTGCACAAAAAAACATGCATTTTAACCTTTGTTTACGTGTTAGATTTATGTTATGTGTTCATGTTAGCACAGGGAGCTAAGGCTAGCAGCGTTAGCATGTTTCTGCTAAATGACAGCATGAGCCCAGAGCCAGAGGCCGTTTAAACAGTCTAACGGCTAAACTGTAAACACATGTATCGGGCTGTCGCACATTTTAACAGCTTTTATTCGTTTTAAACACGATTGTCACACTCACTCGCACTCTCCGGCCATCGTCTGTCAGAGGAACCGTGAAACAGGCTCAAACTGTTAAAAGTCACGGAAAAAAGTCTCAAATACAAAACAAAAGCTTAGACTTGAGGTTTCCCTAAATCCACATGACAATTTCTTTGATGTTTACCTGTGCTCTAGTTTCACATTTTTGCTTTTATTCAAATAGAGAACGTTTGAGCTTTAATCAGAGGTGACAGTCTGAAAATAGTGCCCTCCTGTGGTCGTTTTTAAAATTGCATGATTTCTTATTGTGAATGTCCAAACCGGAAGTAGTTTTACCCTGAATGATTTACTTTTCCCTGTAGTTTTGATATGTGGTCACAAGAGGGCGCGGAGTTTGTAATGAAGCCAAAAGAAAAGTAATTGTCTATTGTCTATTTTTTTTTCTTTTTCAAATTTACAAAATAAATCATTAAATGATTATTGTCACATAACAACGTAATTTTGAGAGAACGTATTTTCACTTCATATTAAAATGAAAATACAAGTATATAATATAATATAATATAATATAATATAATATAATATAATATAATATAATATAATATAATATAATATTATATTATATTATATTATATTATATTATATTATATTATATTATATTATATTATATTATATTATATTATATTATATTATATCATGTTATATATTTATCTAATCATATATCATATTAATATTCCATAATAAAATCTAGTATTGTTTATGTTATTATATTCCAAAATTCCAAACAGTTTAATATGAAATTATGTGATTCCTTATGTTTGATTCTCATTTACAGACCTCACCTGGCCATTTATTCTATTTTATAATTTACTTATTATTTGTGGTTGATTATTATGAACATTATAAAATAATATACTTTAAAGAGCATATGACTAGGACTACAACTTTTTTCTCAACTTGCTTCTTGACTTGCGTAAAACTATTATTTATTATTTAAACTATATTTAAATTTATATTTTCAAGAGATATTATCCCATGAAAGTAAGTAAAAATTTGAGAATAATGGAAACCTGTCAAACTCAATTTAATAAACGTATTATTCACCTTTAAATGTATTACACAATTAAATATATGTTTTATATGAAAACTCAAGTTCAACTTGAATCGATTATAACCCGTAGTAGTTTTACTCCCCAATGTTTAGCTTGACTAATATTTCAGTTACAGTTTAGAGCCACTGGAGGGCGCGCCCACACATGTTTTTGTCTATCGTTTACAGATACTTTTAACTGCTGCACTAAAATTTCTCTTTTCAATATTTTTTATTTTCTTTAGTAGAAATAATAATATAATATTTTTTTAAATATGTTTTTAAACTTAGTATTTATTTTAAACTTCATCTTTTTGTCTTATTATTGTTAGATCAACGGTAGAGGGCAGCAAGCGCACCAGCTCTGACCGGAAGTAAACCTGCACCCGCGAGAACAGAAACATGCTGCACAATTCTGCTGTGAAAATATGAATATTTAGCGGTATTTCAGCTCCACTGCGGTAGTTTAGGGTGCGTTATGTCCGGGAGCCTCCATGTACGTTGCTCATAGGGACATTTTCCGCTGTTGTTTGATTTTTGTAGGTTTGTGTCTGGTTTTATGAAGAGTTTGTGAGAATGGAGGAGGCGGCGATGGAGTCATCAGATTCCACCCTGAACCTGAGCCTCTCTGAAGCCTGGGACTCAGCCACGAAGGCTCTGGTGAGGACGACACTTTAGTGCGGTTTACTAGGTTTGCATCACGGTTTACATACATCAGATGACAAATGGACTAAACCAGCAGTTCAGCTAAGACTAAACCTGGACTCAATTGTGTCTTTTATGCTGGTTCTTCTGTCACTTCACTTCCAGAGACATGTTGATTAATCAAATTTGTAGAGTAAAGACCTAGCAACCCAATGCGCAATAAATTAATTGCTAAAGGAACTGTATGCAAGATTTTGATTTAAAATTTTATAAACATAACCTATCTGTCCTTAGATATGAGCGAAACATGTTACAATCAGATATAGCTTTTGCTGATTACAATTGTAATTTATTCTTGATTACAAAAACATAATGGACGTAATGGACAAATTGTTTGTTATAATTGTTTTTGTTCAACACGACTATCCAATCAGAAAGCAGAATGAACCTCTCAATGCGCCTCTAATTTGGGTTGCAAGTTTAAATCCTGACATCCAGTTGGTTTAAACCTAAAATCCTCTCTCTGATCTGAATTGTCATTACTTAATCCCCAACCAGTGCTAGTGCAGCCCCTGTAGCTCAGTGAGTGAATTCTGGAGGTTCTGAGCTTTCACATGAGGCCTGGCATGTCCATGTCCTGAGAATGACAAACATTTCTATAATAATAGAATTGCATATTTTCACTGTCCCTTCACTGTACCACATATTCACTCTCTCTCCTCTCTCCACAGCTATCCCCCTCTTCTCTGCCTCTCTCAGATTCCCTGTCTGTGCTTAGAGCTCACGGTGTAGAGTGTTATTTGGGCGGTTTCCTGTTGGAGGCGTTGCAGATGCGTTTATCGGAGTCTGTGGTTCCTGAGTTTTGGTCTGGACTAAAGCTACCGGAGAACGATGTGGACGAGAGGGGCCGTGCCGGGGTCCTGGTCTCTGCTTTTCAGACACTGCTCGACAGACTGGACCCTCTGCTCCGTGAGTCTCTCTTTGGGTTAAAAAACAAAACAAATGAAACAAAATTATTAAAGCAGAAATATTCTGCAAAAATGACTTTTCAGAGTTTTTACTTGTGTTATAGTTGTTTCCCCTTCTCATTTACTCTCTCAAAATAGTTTCTGGATTGATTTGTGCATGTCTGAGCAATCTTTAGTCGCTTATTTTCAAGACGCTGTATTGCAGATCAATCCCCGTTTTCACCGCCACCGGCATACACCCACTCCTTTGTGCTCCAATTTCCTTTTCTTAATCAGTAATACACGGCAATGTAGCTAACGTGGAAGTCAGCGGACTTGTTT
Source organism: Periophthalmus magnuspinnatus (assembly GCF_009829125.3). NCBI lineage: Eukaryota > Metazoa > Chordata > Actinopteri > Gobiiformes > Gobiidae > Periophthalmus > Periophthalmus magnuspinnatus. The sequence goes on from NC_047133.1 coordinate 19,079,554, forward strand.
CTTTTATTAAATCCTTTTAGAAGAGTATTGAGATTTAAAATGTCAAATTATATGCCATATTATAACATGATGATCCACAGGTGTCATAGATTATAACTATAGAGCAGACACAAGCACAATATGTCTTCTTTAATTATTTTTTATTTTGTAGAATCTACAGATGTCAGCATTTCAGATGGAGATTTTATTACTCAGTGGATAAAGCGCCTCTGCAGACTCTGCATAAATAGTTGGTTATTTTAGTTTTGGTGTTTATGGTGTACAATTTAACTGCATGTCTTCATGGATATGATATCGCTGGGATGTTCCACAGTACGGCATTAAACGTATATCTAGCATTTTCTTAAAGGTATTATTATGACTCAAAAAACACTTTTAAAATCAATAATCATTTTTGTAAGTCCTCTCCTCTCTGCACAAATCTGACCTGTAATTTGACCTGGTGGTGTCACTGCTTTTTTCTTTGGCGATAGATAAGTTTAATGCCGTTCCAGGCAAAGCAATAAAATCTCTATGGAGACAATCAAATGGCAGACGCACCACCAAAAGTTACATAGTGCGCCTTTAAGTCAGTAAAGTCACTGTATTCATTTGGTTGATTTATATCTTCTAACTGACTCTAGTGCTCATTCTAGCAGATAGTACATCTATAATTCTAACATGCCCTCAGATAGAATGTTCTGGGCCACTGTTCTTTTTCTTACTGAACCATATTAAATGTCCCGTTTTTTTATACAACCACCTCCACAAACATGTGCTAAAATTCACATGATTTTTCTGAAAGCACCGCAGAACTGCCATAATATTCAGAAGATTATTGTGTCTTCTCTCCCTGTTATAGGTGCCCTGGAGCGTCTGCAGCCCCCCCTCAGCTCTGCCCGAGCCCCTGTCTCCGCCCCTGTCTCCCTCTCTGACCGCGCCCACACAGTGATCCGGGCCCTGCTCCTGTCGCGCCCCTGTCCAGAGCTGGAGGAGAGAGTTCTGGAGTTCTACAGTCGAACCTTCTCTGTGTACATGAGGCAGGAGGGGGGAGAAGGAGGGGAGGGGCCGGAGGAGGGGGCTGACGGCCAGGAGGGGGCGCTGTGTGCTGGGTGTGCGGTGCCCACAGACCAGTGCTGGTGCAGAGAGGCCCTGGAGCAGCTGCAGCGCCTCAGCCACGTCCTGTGAGTCTGACACCAGAAAGAAAACACTCTAAGATAACACATTTTACATCGCTGAAGAAAATATAGACGATAAACGATAATATTGAAACTAATTTATGACACTGACGAGTTAACCTTAAAGCAGAACTATTCCCAGGAAAAACATGAATTGCAACAAATGAGTCATAGTTTTTATTATATTATTATATTTATTCCATCCTCTACAGCTCAAAAGTAGAACAGAAAAATAATTCTAATTGAAAACAGGGTAAAAAAAAAAAAAAATTGATTAAGCTGTCTTAATAATGCTTATAATTCCTAGTTCCTGATAGTCTCAGTCAGGACTTTTTTTTTTCTCTCAATTATGAAAATGAATGTTCATCTGAAAACACTGCACTGGTCTATATTTTATGCAGAATTAAAATATGATTATTCTTTTTACTTCATACCTGTTACTAAAGAATCTCTTTTGTAGTAACATTCATAAATCAGTTTCATTCATAAATATCTTTTGTTCATAAATGTTGAGAGGTGTTCATGCGTGCTCTGTGTTACATGTGTAAACTGCAGCTCTTAGGAGTAGGTGCTTTTATATAGTTGTATTATAGATCTATTGATTCACCACTCGGACTGAACTAGGAGGTGATCAGAGGACTCCCACTTCAGATACAAGTTCAACTGTGACTTATTACAACAAGTGCTAAACAAAAGTGGATTTGAGGATAACTACACATAAACGATATAAACACATGATAAAGGTTAAATCTGACAATAGTCTGTAATTTAATTTAATAATTAAATTTAAGTTACACATATTTGTTATAGCGCGGTTCACCTTTCGCAGCCTCGCTGGATTTTTTTTTTTGTTGTGGAATTTTTTTTTTTTTTTTTACAGTGTATGAACATGCATTGTGTTCTGCGTCCTGATTGACTGAGGGACTGTAGACCATTGTCCATCAGTGTCCTCTGTGCTGTGTCTCCTGTACAGTACAGAATCTGTTCAGACAAATTTACATAAATGTTGGATCGCAGTGTGACTCTGAAGTGCTGTTTGCAAGTTTTCTCCTTGACAAAACCCACAATGTCGATGAAAGTCTGCACCAACAAATTTCAGAAATGCTTTGGATTTAAGTGTTTCTCTGCACGGAGAGGCACTTCTGCAGATACCGCTGGAGCAGAGGCACATGAACAACAAATTTAAAGCGATCATCAAGATGAGGGATATAATATATGAAGGTTTGAACTTTGAGAGTGTATAAAAAAGAGAGAAATGTGAGAAAATGTTAATGCCTGTGTGAGAAAAGTGTATAAAGTGTGTTTAGAGCGTTAAAACATGTACAACAATGGTACAAATAAAGCTGACTACTTTGCGTATTTTGCCTATTGTGGGTTATTTTTAGAACGTAACTCCCATGATAAATGAGGGACCACTGTAGTTTAAATGTTACAGGTGAATATTTCTGCCCTGTGTTGTAGGTGTAAACTACAGCTCCTGGAGTGGGTGAGTTCAAAGGCAGTAACTCAGATCCTGCACAAACTGATCGAGCAGCGGATGGAGAGACACTGCAGGGGAGAGTATGAGCGGTCCTTCCTCATGGACTTCCAGGAGGTAAATGATGTTCTGGGACAAGAACTGAAGACAGCTTTTTATGACTGATACAAATTTATAGATTAAGATTGTTCAGTTACCTTTTCAATAAGTTGTTGACCTTTTGGCACTTGATAAAACTGAATGATGATTATTTAACTGAAATTTAATAAATTAATTATTAATTGAATTAATGCATTTGTACAATGAGCCTTGCATATTCATGATTTGCTACATGTTACAGGCCAAATATCTAATGTAATATATACATATATATCCTGGCCCGGCCCCTCTGTCAAATTTTAGAACCCATTGTGGCACATGTTTGTAAGTGTTGTTGTCTAAATTAGGACTGCAACTGTTCTTTGTAATAATTATAATAGTATTTTTACCATCATAGTTGTTATCTGGACTATACAGACTCAAAACATTTATCAAAAGCCATTTATAACAAAGATAGTGGCATTATTATTACCTTACTGTTTCAGTACAAATAAATATTTGACTAGTTGACCACTTAAATAATTGTTAGTTGCAGCAGTAGTCTAAATTACAGGATTTTTACATAGAATAAGACCCCATGGAGACACATTAAGGTTTAGTTTTCAAACATCAAACAGTTTCTGGCAGAAATATTGTCATCCTTTGATTTACAAATTCTGACTATCTAGTTCTGTTTCTTCTTTTTGTCTCCCACTAGTGGTTGGAACAGGTGTTGGGTTGGCTCAGGAAAGTCTTCTCCAGTGAAGCGGACAGGGGCCTCTCCTCCTCTGCCTCTTCCAGCTCCCCTGTCTCTTCTCAGGCTCACGTCCTCTCCACAGCCCCTGTTCCTGTGGAGGGTCCTGGTTCTCCCATGGAAGCTGTCTGTCCCGTCAATGCTGCGTCCCCAGTGGGTAGGACAGTCATGATAATTACTATATCAATGGTTGAATCAAGAGGGTTGAGTCATTAACTACAAACTGCTTAAGTGTTTCATTCTGCAATTTTGTACAATATCATCTATATTTTCTTCAACAATATACCTCACTTCTAAATGTGTTATTGTGACAGGCCTTTCCATGGGTGCTGGGTCTCCCTTGGGTGCTAGCTCGGTGCTGAAACAGTGGAGGTGTCACATGCACCAGTTTTTCTGCAGAATTTACGTTAACATGAGGATCGAGGAGCTGTTCAGTATCATACGAGGTGAGTGCGATTCCGAGATTGTGTCAAATCAAATTTATTTATAAAGCACATTTAAAAATAACCACGGCAATATAAAGTGCAGTCGTCTAAACCAAAACATGCAAAAACATGATAAAGCAATACAATACTAGTCTTACTCAGCTTGTTAAAAGTTTGTCTGTTTTATTTAAACTGCAACCAGATTTTAATGAAATCCAAAATTCCCTAATAAATCTTAAACTGTCTTTGAATGCAAATAAAACTAAGTATATGATTTTTTTTCAAAAAAATAAGTAACTACAAATCTTTATACACTAAATGGTACATTGATGGAAAGTTAACACTTTTGGCTTGACGAAAACGTATCCTTTAAACTGTTACATAATTCTATGATATGTTTTTTAAAGTCTCAATTATCATTTTGTTAAATAAACAAATATTGTATCCCATTAAATTACAGAAAAGAAATGGTGCAAGCAACCTTCCTCTCATACTGGATTATGGGGTTGTGGTGTACATCACTGTATTCTCTACAAAAAAGTGGGTTGTCCATCACTGTCTGTTCGAAGAGAGCAGCACAGTATGAAATGTATCTATAAGAAACTGCCAGAATACCTCACCTGCTTGTTAATCATTGATAACGGAACATTTAATACTAGATTACATAACTGCATAAGGCTAAAAACTAGCTGCACCAAAACTGAGATGAGGGGAAAAAGGCTTTTAGCTGTTGTGCTTTTCCTTGGAGTGTATTCCATTTTTGTGAAGCAAAAGTGGATACATTGGTGACATAATCGTAATTTAATAATGTTGTTTTTTTCTGCTTGTATTGTATTTTAAACAGGGCACTCATGAAAGAGAGAGTCCAAGAGCTCTCATTGGGTTCCCCTACATAAATAAAGTTAAAAGACAAAGCCAGTGCAAACAAATGAGTTTTCACCAAAGATTTAAAAAATATTTAAAGATTGGAAATGTCTTCCTCTGGGTATTACAGTCCAGAGTCTAGGACCAACTCCAGCAGAAGCCAAGCCCCTTTGAGTTTTTAGGCAGGACCTTGGAACATCAAAAATCATCTGGTCCGCTGATCTCAACATTCTACTGGGAACATGGACAGAAAGAAGCTCAAAGAGACAGAGAGGGGCCAATCCATGGAGACACATGGAGACATTTAAGAAACATCATTAGAATCTTAAAATCAGTCTTGAAGGTCCAGTCCTATTAAGCGAAGTTAGATTATCCCACAATTGTGTCTCCTGAAACCATTTAAAAATAATAATCAGGTATTCAATTAAGTGTCTTGTTGAATTACTTGAGTACTTTTGTTTTGTTCAGATTTCCCGGAGTCCAAACCCGCCATTGAGGACCTGAAGTTCTGTTTGGAGCGAACGAACCAGAGACAGCAGCTGCTCACATCACTGAAGACTGCGTTTGAGAGCCGCCTACTGCACCCAGGTTTGTGCCCACACTTCTGTATCCTATACAACCACACAACCAAGTCTGTGCCTCTGTCTGTGCCTCTGTCTGTGCCCAATACAACCAGGTCTGTGCTCAAGGTCTGGATTCAGTTGCTGGGTTTCACTTGACACAACTACATTCTATAGGCCAGTAATATTTAATACAGATAGGGGAAGCTAAAATGAATATTGTTAAAATACTAATGTTTATTGTAATACAGCGAGTTGCAGGGTTTAATCACTAAGAAATGTCAACATTCATGCATTTGCCTTTTGGATATTTCGTGGCAAAGTGCAATGTTGTCAAAAGTAAGAACTGGCTCTTGGGCCTCATCTGGGAGTATGACATCATCAGTTCTGAAAACCACCTAAAAGGCTCTACTAATATCCTCGTACTCTACTAATATACTTTAAATCAACTGTTGTAGATAATATAAACTTGTTCGCTGCATCTGGGGGCAATGATTAATAGAATGAAATATTCCTATAAAAATAAGGACTGAACTAGGAGGTGATCAGAGGACTCCCACTTCAGATACGAGTTCAACTGTGACAACAACAATGCTGAACAAAAGTGGATTTGAGGATAGCTACAAATAAACGATATAAACTTGATACAGGTTAAATCTGACAATATTCTGTAATTTAAGTTAATAATAATTTAATTTAAGTTACAGATAATTGTTTAGTGTTTTCATTTCTGTAGCTTTCAGTTTAGCATTAGCCATATTGTTTACATACGAGTGTTTAACCAGTTGCCTGAATGCAGCGGTTGAAATTGGTGCTTGTGCATAGCTGTATTAGATATATAGACACTTGGATATACAGTGGTCCCTCGCTATAGCACGGTTCACCTTTCGCAGCCTCGCTGGATTTTTTGATTAATAGAATGAAATATTGCTGAAAAGGTCCATTATAATCCCACTGTACTGTGCCTTGTCTATGTAACCTCACTGTGTTTTCCTCACCTTCTGCAGGTGTGCACACATCTGATATTCTGACTGTTTACATCTCAGCTATTAAAGCTCTGAGAGAACTGGACCCTTCTATGGTCATCCTGCAGGTTGCCTGCCAGCCCATCCGCAAGTACCTACGGTAAATGACCATCTATAGAGGGGTTTGCCCACTAACTGGAGGATGAGAGGTTCAAACCTCAAATTGTATACTGCGGATGTGTCCTTGAGACTTTCATACCCTAAAACCTGCAAAATCATGCTAATGTAGCCCTTATGAATAATGCAATTATCCAAAACGGATAAAATTACTGAAATATAACCTGAACTATACTGGTCTCTGGTTTGACACATCTTTTGTCCCTGGTCTGGCCCCTGGTCTGGCCCCTGGTCTGGCCCCTGGTCTGGCCCCTGGTCTGGCCCCTGGTCTGGCCCCTGGTCTGGCCCCTGGTCTGGCCCCTGGTCTGGCCCCTGGTCTGGCCCCTGGTCTGGCCCCTGGTCTGGCCCCTGGTTTTGACACTTGCATTGTGGTCCTTTTAAGGACTCGTGAGGACACTGTTCGTCAGATTGTGGCTGGTCTGACCGGAGACGCTGAGGGATGTACAGACTTGGCCTCAGAGCTGTCCAGAGGAGACCCAGTGACTCTGGAGCTACAGGAGAGTGACGAAGAGGGAACTGATCCAGAGGAGTGGACGCCCGATCCAACTGATGCTGTGCCTGGTCAGTAAACTCACACATTGACAGTGTTGCTGTGTACAGGCTGTGACGTACGGATTTGCAGTTTATCAAATTTCTATCCATATGGAGATTCAGTCTACTATTGTCTACACACTTAACACTTGAAAGCCATTTTTTGTTTCAATAAGCCAAAATAAAATCAACTCAAAAATCATGATCAATCAACATAAAAAAACAATAAATAAATTGTCATATAGCCCAACCCTAATCAGACAGGCCAGTGGCTCAGAATGCCAGCCACATCTGTTAGTCTGCCCCAGAATGTGGCTGTGGAGTAAATGAATAATGGACTCAGTGAAGCTCTTTGAGAAGTTGCTGTTGAGCGGTAAAACATACATTTGTTACACGCATTATAAAGATGGTTTGTCCATTATTATACATATTTTAAAGAATAAAACAGATTTTTTGTTGCTCTATTAGGCTTTCACTTTTCAGACCTAAAGTGGTGATACTGAACTCTGTAGCCACAGTCGCCCTGGGGCAGACTGACACAGATATTGCAGCCAGAACACTCCAGTCACATGATCAGTCATGTGACCTAACTCTGTCTGTGCTTCAGATAAATCAGGCCCGAAGCGGCGCTCCTCTGACATCATCAGTCTGCTTGTCAGTATCTATGGCAGCAAAGACATCTTCATCGACGAGTACAGAGCCGTGTTAGCCGACCGACTGCTACACCAGCTCAACTACAGCACTGCCAGGTAACACTCAAACACATTCATATTCGATTATCGATTATTATCGATTATTATCTATTATTATTATTATTATTATTATTATTATTATGTTTTTAAACAATGTAATGCCAAACATGTAACTGTAGGAGCTCTCATCTACAGTGTGCACTGTTCGATTTCATCCCTCCTGACCACCAGAGGGCCGTGCTGAAAGCACTGAAAGATTCTGTGTGAGTGTTTCCAGGACTGCCCTCTGGTGGTCAAGAGGGATTCATGGAACCGTGGCTGTATCATATAAATTGACCACAGGCTGAAACAGTGAAAGACCCTGAAGGATCCTTCCATTCTGTTCTGTGTTCCAGAGAAATCCGAAATGTGGAGCTATTGAAGCTGCGTTTTGGAGAGTCTCACATGCACTACTGCGAGGTTATGCTGAAGGTAAAGAACACACAGCAAAACTAAACTTTAGGTAAAATACATTTTGGGGGTCTATATTTATTGTAGATACTTTTTCTTTGCATATATAAGTCATAGATATTTATTCAATCCTTTTCAGTTCCAATCTTATAAGAAATCTTCCAGCAGTACAAAGTTGTTAGGTTTTTCATTCTGCTATTTATTTTTTGAGGATAATTGTACTATAGGGACTATAGGGTTAAAATGTCAGTCATCTATATTTTCTTATACAATATAATATATATACAATATATCTTACACGGGCCTAGTCAGTAAAACTCTTAAGTTTGTCAATTCAGTCATGCCCTTTCTGAACAAATTAAGTTGAATTGTTAAAAAACGATCCAGGGGCCTGTTGCACCTGTGTGGATCAGGATCAGGCCTGTGGATAAGTCTTTTAACATATTTGGTGTTAAAAGTTCACGTTCTTCCTACTCAGGACATGGCGGACTCACGAAGGATAAACGGAAATGTTCGTGAAGAAGAGTCCCGTCTGAACAAAGAGGAGCAGCCATCTCTTCCTCTCTCCGCCATCATCCTCTCCTCTGAGTTCTGGCCCACACTGAAGGAGGAGAAACTAGAGCTTCCCCCGGTGGTGAATCGGGCCATGGAGGAATACACACACCGCTATGAGAAGCTAAAGGTATGTAATGCTAACAAGGAGCTAAAGGTAGCATGCTAACGAGATGCTAAAGGTGTGTTATGGGGCTGGAAGGTCAAATGTAATTTGAATGACTGCACTTGGCCAATCATAGTACAGCACTGGGACTGAATGGCTAGCACTGTTGCCTCACAGCAAGAAGGTCCCGTGTGAGTTTCATGCCAAGTTTGGGCTAATCCTCCAGCTATGTAGTAGTTGAATTATCAACGGGGTCCATAAAGTATAACCTCAGATTAAAACCATGAGATGTGTTCAATTCAGGGCTGTACTCCAAATATTAATACAGCAATATGTCGTGACAGATAGTGATACACTTATCGATACAGGGATACTTTCAAACATTTATTCTACTTGCTGTTATACACTGCTGTATGGCAGGGCTTAAGATGCAGAGCCAAAAAAGATTAGTTGTTAACTTTAGATTTAAAAATATTCTATGAATCCCGGATGACTGCCAGAGGACTATGCTATAAACACCGAGTTTCCCTGCGCATGCACGAAGGGTGGAAATACAATCATTTATTGTATTCTAATATGAAGGGGATTGTACACATGAAGTTCCAATGCGTTATGTTATTTAGCACAATAAAAATATACATTTGTAAAAACTACACTGACTGTTGCTGTTGTGTCCAGGCCATGCGCACTCTGAGCTGGAAGCCTCACCTGGGCTCAGTGACTCTGGATGTGGAGCTGGAGGATCGAACCATCACAAACCTCACAGTGTCTCCCATCCATGCAGCTATAATCCTGCACTTCCAGGACAAGAGTACGACTCCTCTTTCTTATCTACTCTTGTCATACCACATCTGCGCTACACTGTATCTGCTCTGTCAAACTATAAAAGAGCTAACTTTAATGAATGTGTCCGGTCACTGCCATTAGGTGAGTGGAGTCTGGAGGAGTTGAGCGCTCAGCTCGGGGCCCCTCGGGACCTGGTGCACAGGAAACTGGCCCTGTGGCAGCAGCAGGGAGTTCTCCGGGAGGAAGCAGGGGGACGCTATAGCGTCATGGAGACGGGCTCATCCAGAGAGAAACTGGAGCGTGGAGTGATGCTCATTGACAGTGACGAAGAGCGGGATTCGAACACAACCACACAGTCTGAGCAGAGGGAAGAGAAATTACAGGTACTAAAGCTAAAGGGGCTAAAGCTAAAGGGGCTAAAGCTAAAAGGAGCAGAGTGAGGAGAAACTACAGGTATGACAGCTATATATACTAAGGCAAGGCAAGTTTATTTGTACAGCACAATTCGTACACAAGTAATTCTAAGTGCTTTACAGAATGAGGACATTAAAATAACACAAATCAAAACATAAATAATCACAAATAATCATCATAAAATTTACATTAAAACAGAAGAGTGCAGAATAAAAACCTTTCAGTCATATGCACAGCTAAACAGAACTGTTTTGAGTGTGGATTTAAACATTGTCAAAGTAGAGGCCTGTCTCACATCTTCAGGAAGTCTGTTCCAGGTTTTAGCTGCAAAAAACTGAAACGCTGATCCTCCATGTTTAGTCCTGACTCTGGGCACCAGCAGGAGGCCAGTCCCTGAAGCCCTCAGAGTGCAAGATAGTTCATATGGCACTAATATGTGGGAGATGTACTTTGGACCTAGGCCATGGAGAGACTTGCACACAAGCAGAGCTGCTTTAAAGTCTATTCTTTGAGCTACAGGAAGCCAGTGCAGAGACCTGAGCACAGGACTTATGTGCTCGTACTTCCTGGTTCTAGTCAGGACGCGAGCAGCAGTGTTCTGGATGTACTGCAGCTGTCCTAAGCCTTGTTTGGAGAGGCCAGTGAACAGGCCGTTACAGTAGTCTAACCTACTGGAGACAAATGCATGAATAAGTCTCTCCAAGTCTGGCTTTGACAGTATACCTTTGATTTTTGCAATGTTTTTTAGGTGGTAAAAAGCTGCAGATGTTACTGATTTGATGTGGCTGTTAAAGTTCAAGTCTGAGTCCAATATTACCCCTAGATTTCTAGCCTGATTTGAAGGTTTTAGAGAGAGAGAGAGAGACTGGAGGTGACTGCTGACACTTTCTCTATGTTTCTGTGGACCAAAGATGATGACTTCAGTCTTGTCTGAGTTTAGCTAATGCTAAAGGTCATTGCCCGATTTGGCACCTTTTTAAGTTAACCTGTTTGTCTGTTGTGAGATGGTGGGATCAGAGTTAATACTTGTGAAAGCCTACAAGTATTTCTAAGCTTAAATATATTCATATTAAAGTTCAATCACTTTCTTTTATACTCAGCTAACTTTGATTATGGTCAAATACAATCATTTTTGGTTTTATTTTTATTTTACTCATGAAGTAAGACCTAGCTCAGCTGTTTTCTAATCTTTATTACATAAAAAAAAATCTGATACAGCCCAGTTAAACCTTCACCCCTGATGCTAACCCATGTCATGTCGTTGCAGCTATTCTGGGCATACATTCAGGCCATGCTCACAAACCTGGACAGTATGACACTAGAGCGTATCCACTCAATGCTGAGGATGTTCGTCGCCACGGGACCTGTCGTTACAGAGATGGACGTGGAGGAGCTGGAGGCTTTTCTGCAGCGAAAGGTTCGGGAGCATCAGCTGATTGGGTCTGCAGGGGTCTACAGGCTGCCCAAGTCCAAGTGAGGGTCCACAAGCCATACAAGAATCAGTAAAAACAATATAAAATCGAACTCTGATTCCACCATCTCAACCATGTTTCAGAAGTATAACTGCCATTTCTTCACTTTGAAATAAATACATTAATTTTTATAAATGAGCAGAAAACAAATGAGTTATTTGAAAATCTGAAATCCAGATGGGCTTAAAGGTGGGCAGAACTGTTCAAGTCTATGCTTACACACGCACCTGTCCTATTGGTCAACCTCTTATGGTCTGATGGAGTGACAAGTGGATTAAACCAGTAAGTCAAGTGAACTCTAAGAAGATGCGACCTCGGCTTAAAGAAAATGAATTATTTGCTATATCGCTCACCTCACCAAGGACTGATGGGAGATGTTGGGTCCTTAGATGGGAAAATTGCTCCAGGACTGTCACCATGACTTTTGAGAACTTCTTAAAAAAAAAAAAAATACAGTACAGTGTACAAGTGATGAGACTCTATCCACAAAGCACTTAACTGTTTTCAAATAAATGTTTCAATGTTGGATCCAAATGTTTACATAATTTTATGTTGACATGAGAAATTGTTATTTTATGCCTTGTCTGGAAAATCCATATTAAGCCATATTAAACTTCATTTAATTGGGAATGTGTGAAGAGAAGAATCTGAAGAGAAAAAAAAGCTCATTAGAAGCAACTGTCATAACTGTAGTTGTTGTTTTAACACACCAAATTATTACTTTATTTTAACTTAACATTACCAATTATTTATCAGGATTGCCATAAGAAATGCCTTGCCCGAGGACATATTTGTCAGACAGGATTCAAACCAGTTATTGTACTATACAACAATTAACCTTCAGTGTGACATTTGAGACACATTTTTGTTCATACAATCACAGGTTTATTGCTTTGGGTTGGACACAGGCAGCAGTGGTTTAGTTCAACACAAGGCTCATTATCATTGGCACAAAGTTATAACTCACAATCGAAATACAGTCTAGTGGATTTGACAGTTTTGTTAAGAGACAAATGTGGGATTTAAGACACACAAACACATGTTAAAGGTACACTAAGTAACTTTACTGATGTAGGTTCTGTCACCTGCCTGTCTCCATGAGGATGTTAATGCTATGAGTGGGTCTCCTTTCCACAGATCTGGCCTGTGCCTTGTGGCATCAACTACTTGTGGAAATTCTTCGCAAATTATTAACTCCATGGAGACAAAGTAGGTGATGGACCCTCTACCAGAAAAGTTACACTGCACCTCAAAATTGGAGCCTGGGTCAATGTAATAAACTGCATTTTGGGATAAATATTTGGACACTGCAAAAAAGTATCTCAAAATAATTATATTTTTGAATACAGTAGTTCTGATAGTTACATAATTTGACTCTTTTCTAATTTTAAGACAAACTGCTTCAGAATATTTTGTTTGCCTTTTTTTTCCCTCCTTTGGCAGATAAATCTTTGAAATCAGTCAAATAACCAAGTTAAATCAACGTAACCACATTTAAGATACACTGTGACTTTTCTAGTGGGTGATCTGCTCGTCTCATGCAAATGTCATTGCTGAAATGTTCCACAGCTTTGCATTAAACTTGACTCTTTGGAGATGCCACCAGGCCAAGTTGGAGTTTAGATCTATGGAAAGATAAAACAACTCACAGTAAGTGTGCTTTAATTCCAATACAACTTTGACATTATAGCAATTGTAATTTAATGATTAATGCAATACTGTGGAACTTTAGGCAATGCAATGAAATCTCGATGGAGACAAGCATGTGATGGACCTTTCACAAAGTTTACAGGGTGTATCTTTAAGTGAATAAATATAAAAATCGAGATTAATACTTTGAGTCATTTGAAGCAAATTTCTCAATTTTATTTTTATGTACTGCTAGAATTAAACAGATTTAACCCTTTGGTATCCTTTCTGTGGTTACGAGAGCGGTTAAAGTGCATATGACAGGTTAGACTACTAATTTGATTAAAAAAATTTATTTTTGTTGGAAGTTTGTAATTTGGATAGACACTGGCAGCAGACATGACATGCATAGAGGTAATAGGCACTGTGCAAAGCAGCATGCTAGCTCACTCTCAAAGCTAAAAGTCACTTATTAAAAATTAAAATAAAAACTACCAAATTATTTTTATATTTAGAATATTTCAGTTTGTGGCGTTTTAATATCTTATGCCTCAAAATTAGCATAAGTACTGAGACAAGTGTCTTGAAGTGTATTCATTTTACTTGTGTAGATTTTAACATGTCAGTGACATCCACTCACAGCTCTCGGTCTACTGCCTAATCTTTAAATATTTATTCATTTTAGCATGACTGCAAAAACCTTAGATAAAACTGGACATGAAGTAGTGACGTAACAGTGAGGTAGTTGGGCGCTGTTGTGCACAGAACATATTCTATAATTGTTACCTAGCAACCATACTATAAACAAGGGCCAAAACTTGTTTAAATTGCTCAACAGTTATTTATTTGTATAAATTTTGTTAAATGAATGCTGAATGTACCAGAAAAATGCCTGCCTTGCGTGTAAATTGTCCCTGCATTTTGGCTGGATTGTTTGGTGTTGATGTAGGGAGAAGATTTCTGTTTAGAACCTGCCACTCAAGTGATGTGTACCTGTGGTAAATATATCAGTTTTACAGGTACCCACCAAACCAAGTAATAGTTAGGAAAAACCTGTCATATGCACTTCAACTGAATCAAATGGTAAAAAAGATTTTATTAAATTAAAATCTATGTAAACAAAGAGAAATGACAAAAACAGACTGGTCCTTTGGCACTGCCTTGATCCTTGAAACTCTGAGATCTAGTCCAGGTGAGGTGCTGCTTTAGTCCGGGTTTGAGTCAGGTCGAGTCCCGAGTTAGTTCCAGTTTTTTCCCAGTGCAGGTCTTCATTAACACTCCATTATTCCTAATAGCAGTGGACACAGGGATTTCTTGGGTTTTTCTGTAAATCATGGACAGTTTGTAGACTGCTTCCAAGACCTTATCGAAAACATCCCATGTTCTAAGAGCAAAAAAAAATAAATCTAGCCCTCAGCAGCGTTTCATGCCTCCCTTAGTGCTAGTCTTTATCCTGTTCCGAGTCCCAGCCTTAGTCTGTGTCAAGACTCAGATCTTGTCTTGTTTCAGTCCTGTTACAGACCTAGGTCTTGGTCCCAGTCCCGGTCTTAGTCCTGGCCCAGAGCCCAGACTTCGCAACACTTCCTGCCTCCCTTTCTTCGGTCCCTCTGTATGCTGTTGTATACGATGTTTCTCGTGCTCCAGTCTTGATCCTGGTCTCAGTCCTGGTCTAGACCCAGGTCTTGGTTTCAGTCCCGGTCCTGGTCTAGACCTGGTTCTTGGCCCGGACTTCAGCAGCACTTCTGGCCTCCCTTTCTCTGGTCCCAGTCTCTCTGTGCATGGATATTTACATGCTCCAGTCTTAGGATCTTAGTCACGGTCTTGATCCCGTTCTTAGTCCTAATCTAGAACCAGATCTCGACTCGGACTTCACCAGCACTTTTTCCCTCTCTTCCTCCGGTCCCAGTCCCTCTGTGCACTGATGTTTGCGGTGTTTCTTGTGCTCCAGTCTTAGGGTATTAGTCTTGGTCTTAGTCTTGGTCTAGACCCAGATCTCAGCTTGGACTTCAGCAGCACTTTTTCCCTCTCTTCCTCCGGTCTCGGTCCCTCTGTGCACCTATATTCACGGTGTCTCTCTCCCTCTCGCGCTCTCTCTCTGCTCGGTTCTGACTCTGGATTTTTGCCCGAAGAACCATGTGAGTGAACTCCATAAACATCTGCACAGGATAGAAGAGCCAATAAGAAAAATATAATCTTTTTACTTACTAAAACTGCAATATTATTGTATTCCTTTGTCTCAATATAATCACAAAAATCACAGTATTGGCCAATTGATACTTTGCAGTGACATCACACTGAGGGTGACATGTTTGTCTACAGCAGAAAGTTCAGCAGTTACCATGGTGACATAATGCACACTTTAGCAAACACAGCCAAATAAATGTTTTAAGACTGAAAACTCAAAAACAAAAAATACAGAATGGATTTAAAAAACAAATTTTTGTGATCCTGCAATCAATTAGAGCGTTCATCGTCCTGACTCACTGAAAAACTGTTGGCTAATGCTAGCTAGCCTGTGACATATTTTATGTCAGAGGGATATTTCACAGCACAAATCAGCTCACCATTTGTATTTCCAAGTCAGTCAGCTTTCTGGTCAGATTGGGTTATAGCAAAACCCAGATTAAAGTCTAACTGAGTAACCAAGCTGGAGACAGCAGTGCCTACAGTTAGCCTCACACTCCCAGGAATGTTGATGTGCTGCAAAGTATCAATACTGTGTCCATGTCACGAGGAACTAAATACATTGCAATAGAGCCAAGATTCTTTAAATACCTACAATCTGGCTTTTTAAATTTTCAATTTTCAAAAATTAAATTTCTGTCATAGTTAAATATGTTGTCCTATTTAGCCTCATTTTAGTCTTTAGTCTCTGATAATTTACTAGTCAAAATAAATCAAAAGGGGAATTCTTCAAGTTTTACTTCAAGTTCATTTCAACTGTGCCAGAGGTATATTAAAGTACTGAAATAATACTATATCATGATCATACTCAGCATGTTATCAAATTACATTTTTCAACCGTGCTATGCAGTGTAAATTAATTTAGCAGTAGTGATGCGACATTTATTCATTGCACACTACAACAGTTCTAATCAGAGATCAACCAGTATGGGTTTTTACCACACCCATACCAGTTGTTCAGAATCTTGAGAATCTGATGGCTGATAAGCTTTGCTGATATTTTTGGGCCAATATATGTAGGGCCAGTTTTGAATGTTTTCAGCAAATTATTTCATTTCAATTAACTAAAAATTTACATTTTTACCATAAACCTTTAACAGAGCTGTGCAGTCATGTTTTGTGCAGTGATCCATTGGCATTTAAATGTTAAAATAAAGCATTATGCATATTCTTTAGGCAGCAGATCAGCCAAAACAAAATATCGGCCAGTGCTGTAGATTTAAAGCCAATACTCTAAAAAGTGCAAATATCAGTGAACCGATATATCGGTCTAGCTCTAGTTCTAAGTAATCAAATCGATTCATTATTATCCCCATTCTTTTTTTTAAACCAATACATTTTACTCTGACTATTTGGGTGACTACTTTTTCTTGGGTAATATAATGTTAATTAATTCTAATTACACTTTCGGCTCCTCTCTGTATATTGCACAACTTTCATATGAACTTATATTCTAAAGATATTTGTAATAGTATAGGAAAAGTACCTCCTCCACATTGATGTTTTCTTTGGCACTGGTCTCAAATACACGCACACCAACAGATTCACCAAACCTCACCGCGTCCTGCGTTTCCACCTTCTTCCTGGAAGGGTCGTCGTTCTTGTTTCCCACTGAGAGTAAGAGGAAGGGTTTAAAAATAAAACAACAAATGAAAAAAGTATGGTATGATATCAGTAAATTAGCTCAACTGTTAATAAACTAAAGGGGGCATTTCTCCATTTGCATCAGTATGTTTTTCTCACATAAAAAGAGTTAAACAAAGACATTGCTACTACTTAAAAAAAACTTTTCTGGTTGAAGGTTTGTTGCTTGCTTGTCTCCATGGTGATATTTCTTTGCCTCAAACGTTCCACAGTATGGCATTTCCATGTAGAGAAGCAGATGGCGAATGGCGATGACACAGTAAGAATGCATGTATTTTTGAGCAATGAAAACACCAGTAATTGAATGAAATTTAAATTTTTATATATATATATATATATATATATATATATATAGGGAGATTTCATTAAGCCACCTCTTCATGTATACAAATACACACACACTTACATACCTACCTAGATGACCTCCAACTAGTGTTACATAGTGCACTTTAAAGCACTTTCTTTTTCTCATACAGATAGATGTTTAAAACCAATTCAATTACAATTTTCTTATTTAAAAAGAAAAAAGGCTTTTACTATTCATGACATGCTACAAAACTTAAAATAAATTTTACTTTGTTTTGAATGTCACAGATTAAAATTCTGTCAGTAAAAGCATGTGGTTTGGAGCAGAGTTCAGACTTTGGACAGATGATCGGCTGTAGAACTTTCCATTGAAAAGATCCAGGCTGATCACTGACCATTTGAAACGGCTCTATATTCGATTCAAATTGTGCCAACTACACAGCCTACTACTTCTATGTAAATAAACCTTACCTACAAAAAGGAATTTGCACTATTTCTGACTGATAACCAACACAAAGGTACTTGTGTTTATCATTCACTGGTATTTTCATAAGAAATCTCTTTTCCCTGATAATTTCTATTAGTGACAAAGTCCATTCTCCTGCTTTATTTATCCAACCACATCACAACATCTGCAGATTAACTACAGACATTTAACTTGCCTCCATCTCAGTTAAGTGAATCTAAATGGGACTTCTCTGGCATATATTTTGATTTGATATATATGTAATCAAATCAGTTCACTGTGCACATGTCTAGGAGCCTTCACATTTGAGAATTGAAATCTGAACTGTTAAACTAATAAAAGCCTCTCATGCCTGTAGAAATATATGCAGGGTTAACAGGTTTTTACTGCTACAAGCCCCAGTGGAAAGGAAACTAAATCTATCAAATAATATGATTTGCTTTTGGTTTTGATTAATTGTTCAGCCTTAGTTGAAGTTTAATCCCCTTCTGGTCACCATGGAGATTGTATTACTTTCCCTCATTAATGTTCCACAGCATGGCATTAAACTTCTCCATCTCCATGGAGACAAGAAGGTGACGCCGCAGGCCAAGTTACATCTGTGGTGAGGTCAAAGTAGGTCACGTTTGTTGTTTTTTTTTTAAAAACACCTGCATACATGCAAGATGGATAGGTATAATGTCATATTGGAAAACATTCCAGGCAAAGCTCCTGACCAGAGTCCCGACTTAGACCCAGCAGCACTTCTTGCCTCTCTCCCATCTTGGTCTAGGCCCCTGGTCTCTAATCCTGGTCTAGACCCAGATCTGATGAGGTTTAATGTCATACTGTGGAACATTCCAGGCAAAGCAATAAGATCTCCATGGTGGCAGACCCCCCATCAGAAGAGTTTAATAGTGCACCTTTGAAAATCTACTCACCCAGGATCTTGCAGACATTGTCACAGTTTTGGGAGATTTCGTTGAGCCACCTCTTCACGTTCACAAACGACTCTGGGTTTGTCACATCATAAACGATGATCACTCCGTGTGTGTTTCTGTAGTAACTGAAAACGTAAAAAGAAAAAATAAAGTTAAGTCAATTTTTTTTTTTAAATAACAATGCAATTTTTGGGTGATTTTGGTGAAATCTACCAACCAGTGGGTCAGTTATGAAATTACTACCAAGGTTAGGACAGACAAAAATAGCTGACATGGGTCTAAAACTTGGGTGCCCTACACTTTAAACCAGGATTATATCTGCACTAGTGTTGTCACAATACTAACATTTAAAATTAAATTTTGATACTAAGGAAAAGTCCAAATACTCAATAGCAATTTTGATAACACAGGATAACTTTTGTATTATAAATCAGAAACATTCTAAAACTATTCAGAAAATGTACTTTGTCTCATTTATGCATTTTTTCAGTATCAATAGAAGTGAGTATCTTTTTTCCATAATAGTTATAGCATTGATTAATATCTGGGTATTAATGGATTTGATAACCCTAAATGAGACTAAAGATAAATTGTGATTGTGTGGTCAGAGTTTGGTCTTTCTTTAATCCTAACAAAAAGGGTCTAGAAATAAAACAGACTTTGGTTTGACATGGACTAACCAAAACTACATAAGGACTATACCAGACCAAACCAGGACTAAGACTAAACCAAAGACCAATCATCTCCAGTTTGACCAACCAGATCTATACCAGAATGCAGTGAAGACTAAACAGACCCCTGACCTCCACTAGTACCAGTCCCATATTTTGAGTATCACTGTTGTATTATGTCATATAAAATTCTAATTGTTGTTATTTACGTAGAGGTGATGGTCCTGAAACGCTCCTGTCCGGCTGTGTCCCAGATCTGCAGTTTGACTCTCTCTCCGTTTACGTCTACCGTCCGGATCTTAAAGTCCACCCCGATCGTCGTGATGTAACTGCCTGGAACGATAAAAGTTAAATCTAATAACTATTTTAAAAGATATTACACCAGGGACCAAAACCAGAGACCAAACCAAGAATCAAATTGGACAGACATGCGGTACTGCGGTAATGCGGTGAGCCGGGGGACTCAAACCGGGAGGGACTACGCCTGGCACTACGCCAGGGACTACGCCAGGGGCAAAGAAGTTGGTGGCATTGCAAATTATTGTTGTGTCCTTTAGAGAACTTTTTTTGTTAATTTTATGCAGGGTCTTTGTAATAAAATGCAATGTTTTGTGTACATTTGTAACGCATTAATCAGGTTGTTTGTTGTTTTACAGATCATGTGAATCTGACTTGCATCCTGTTATGGCTCTGCTCTGTAGTGTTTTGGTTTAGGGTGGTGGAGGTTGGCAGGTACTCTCTTTTTGTCTCTATAAAAAAATCTACAGCCTTTGAAATCTCTTCAAACAAGTCCAGGCAGATCACAGCTGATTTCCTTGTCTAGCTGAACTTGGTGAACATTTTTTACATTCTACAACAACCAGAAAACATTTTGTCAGAACTTATTAGACGGAGGCTGAGCAATATGGAGAAAAAAGTGTATTTATTTGAAGAACAAAGGCACACAGAAGGAAAAAGGAGTATAACCAAGTAAAAGAGGCCAATAGTGTTGCCAATAGTGTTACGATACTAAAATTTCAAACTCAACTGCGATACTAAGGGAATAGACTTGATACTCAATACTGATACCACAGAAACAAAAACACAGAATGTGATTTTCAACATTAAATAGTAGTACTTTCTTTTATATTATTATGAATTATTATTATATCATCTGTGTAGTCTCTCAGTCGTCCAGGTACTTTCCATAGTGGTCTATGGTCATATACTATTCTATGTGGTCTTATACTAAAGCTATTCAGGAAACTTATTTCTATACTGTAAATGCGACTATTTTAGTACCGATACCAACTTAAAATGAGTATCTAGTTTTGACACTAGTTTTAGCATTGATTAGCATCTGATTTTCTTTTGACAACCCTAATATATTGTACAGTAGTGTAAATAATTAAGCTGGAGTTATACAGACATACAATTTTGTAATTTTCCACTTTATTAAAACATTAACTTAAATTATATAAAGTAAAATTAAACTCACCAGAGAAAGAGTTGTCTGCAAAGCGAAGAAGGAGGCTGCTTTTTCCCACATCTGAAAAAAGGAGAAATTAACTTATGAAACAAAGTGAAGCTAAGCCAAAGAAAACATAAATCTGAAGGTTTACAAAGCCATGCTTAAACTATTTATGCATTAACGGCAAGTCAAGCACACTGCCAAACACTATTAGACCCATTCACTAGGGCTGAATGATAGTGGTTTGTGTTTTAGTTGTAGAGTTCTATTGAGAGTTCACTAATGTAAACGGCCCAGTCAGTGCGAAAGCCAAGTTATAATTCACACAGCAATGAAGGGTCTCACTTATCCACTTGATCCAACTCAAAAAATATATTAAATTATATTTGGGTAGTCAAGGCAAGTCAACACTAAATGTGAAACGTGAGAAAACTGGATCAGAAGCTGCAGGGGACTCGGGAGGAGAGCCGTGAAACATAAGAATATTCACAATAGGAGGAAACTCAGCCTAAGTAACTGCAGGGAATACAGCTCTGTCATTTAACTGCAGTACTGTGAGAGACTGTGGCTAATGTCTAATTGACATTTATCTGACAAATATTGTTTTGACTTGAGCATTGCATTTGGAAATCAAAATAAAATTAACAGTGCACAGTTGAAACACGTCCGGGAGCATTAACTTTTGAGAGAAGACTGAATTGTTTAGTTTGTCAGTTCAGATTTCAATGATGAGAAGAGCTGTATCTAAGATTTCAATTTAAAATTTCATAAATGTAACCCAACTGGGACCCCAGATATAATGCTAAACTTGTTCAAATGAAATATACATTTTACTGGTAACAATTGTAATAATGATTTATTCTTAGTTACAAAGAGGTTGAACATAATGTCCATTTATTTATGAGTTGTTTTTTTTTCCTCAAGACAATTATCCAATCAGAAAGCAGAAAGAGCCTCATGCACAAGTCTTTTATATGGATTGCCAGTTTCAACCTTTCTGATCTGAATCGTAACTGCCTAAATCCCAGCACTTCCAGCCAATCATTAATCAGTGCTGGTGCAGCCTCTGCAGCTCAGTGAGTGAATTCTGGAGGTTCTGCACATTCATGTGAGGCATGGCCTGTCCATATACTGAGAACGAGAAGAACTTGTATGTGTTCTCTATCTGGAGATTAAGGCTCTGGCAACCCAGGATCAGTTGTGACAGTTGTGACCTTTTGAAAACTGTAAGAGTGCATTAGTAATTCCATTAATTGAATAAAAATGAAAAGAACCCATATTTGTTATGCCTAAATATTTCTAATCCATCACATCACATATCTCCTTGATTTATCACTTGTATAAAAAAAAACAATGTCCCTCAAGTCATTTGTCCGTTTATATTTCCAGTGGGAAAACACCAGTTAACAGACGCGTCACAGATCTAATCCTTTAGTTTACTTTAGGCCTGTGAAAATGTGACTTCTGATTCTATTAGAGTCCAGAGCTTTCTGTCCAACTGTCACATTTAGACACACTTCTATAAAAAGCTCTTTTCTGGTCAAATGACTGCTCCATTTTCTGTGACTTTCTTCTATTTTTATATGTTCATAGCCACATTGTGAAACACATTTGTCATATATTTCTGACAGACAACCCATCCAAAATCACAATTTGAATTGTAACAATGAGCAAATAATAAAAGCAGTTATTATATAAAATTAGGTCCTGTATCCAATTCTGTCATGTATTTGAGCAATATGTGTCTTGCTCCAGTACAGATATATTGCATAACCAGCTCTTGAGGTCAAAATAAGTCTGGTGTGTACTGTCTGCATCCAAGTATAAAGTGTTTTATTGTCCAATAATCAGGAAGTGCGCATTAGCCTGCCAGTTGTTGTTAGCCTTATCATGACTGCAAAACTCTGCACTGGTCTCTGACTCAGATAGTTCTGTACAGTGCTTATAAAATTATTGCTATGAATAATTAGGATGCTCTGAATGCATAAGGTAAGTGAGGAATAACTTTGGGCCACTGCAAACTTTAAAATGAACTAGCCGTTTTTCACATGTTTAAGATGGTAAAAATCAGGTACAGCACCTTTAAGGCACACGGTATTGCAAATTCATCCCCTACATTTGACCCATCCTTCAATGCAGAGGTGGAGATGGACAGGAAATAGATGACATTGCAATTACAAAATAATACAACTAACCTGGTATTAGGAGTGCCCAGGGACCCATCTCCAGATTCTGAGCTAGTCTGGGTCCAGGACTACCTTAGCTGGAGGATTTTACCTATTTCGCATGTTTTGGATGGAGTTTACTGTCATCTGTGAGACATAAATGTCCCTGCGTCTCCATGCAGTCTTATTCTGTGCCACCAACCCTGTCTTTTAAACCTCTAAAAAACATGTTCTGAAACACATGGCATTCTTGGATAAGTTTGGCAGCTCAGATTTCAGTCTTCCCTCAACTGTTAATGCTCAATTCACAATATGCTGTTTATATATAAAAATATTTTTGTGTTCAAGAAAATCAGCTGGGTACTCCAGTATTAAAATGTGAAGTACTTGAAATTTGCATAATTCCTTAAGGGTAAATGTAGCAAAGGAAGAGGGATGTTTTTTGTTTGTACATGTCTGCAACTGTCTGAATATGAAAGTGTTTTGTGTTTATTTCATACGGCGGTAGTCGACTAAAGAAATTCTTCATTGACTAAAAAGGAGGCGTGGCAAAAGGGTCAAAACAATTACGCTTCGGTGGTAATCTGACCCAGCTGCATGTAAAGTATGAGTTTAAAGTACTTATCTTCAGCCAACTCACTCACTAACTTTTTTTCTGCAGTTAATAAAATGATTAGTTGATCAATATAGGTTTTGGTCAAATAAAACACCATTGACTGATTCATCAACTAAATGATTAAAGGTCCACAGCACTATAATTTTGTTACCCTTTTTTGTTTTGTGCCATTTTTTTGTTTGTTCAAATATTTTATTACATTTTTATTTTAAATTGTGAAAAAAAATCTAAATAAAAAAATGTTGAGCACTAACTGGAGTCCTCCGATGATCAGCAGTTTGAAGAGATGGTTGTAGTCTTTCCCTGCCATTTGATTCACCACGGTAATCCAGGAATATGTGATTTTCCTTCTCCTTTTCCTTTAATCGATCTCACCAACCCCCGGCACCACAATCTGTCCAAAAATATTCCCAATTTTATTCCCAATCCAACATGGCCGCCGTTCCAGAGAGCAACAGGATTTTAGGGTTTCCAGTGTTGTTAAAGCGCAGAAGGCCTGTCCATTCACAGTCCCATTGTGTGAGGCTAGTTACAGTCCACTTTATACACCCATGACACATCTATGGGGTATTTCCACTACAGCTCATCTGTGCAGTGTGGAACACTGCACAAACGCAGCGAGATCACAAACCAAAGAGTTATGTGATGCGTTCAAAGTGTGTCCGTTTGTTTTTTTTTAAATCTAAACTAGTTCCTATTTTTGGGAGGAGTGGTCACATTTGCAGGGTGGAGGTGATCAGTTCCTCACGTCAAACACACATTGGTTCCTCTTGTGCTGTAACTTCCTTTGGTCCAGTTTTAAAAGAAACTAAACAGAAACAGAAAGAAGAAGCAAAAGTTAGTTTCAAATAACCATTTTTTCATGTATATTTTCTTCAGCAATATATCACTTCTTTGCATGTATGTAATTAAGTCACTTTGAGCTGAGTAGGACAAGCTTCACCTTATGACTTCAGCTGATGGGGCAGAAAGCACCATCCACACCTTTGGAACCCTGAGCCGTGCCAATGCTTCAGTATTGACTTAGAGTAGATGACTTTAGCTCAGGTAGTGCTCTGTGGCTAATGTTCACCATCACATGAGCACTTCCTGTTTTTGTGGAAACTGTTCCTGGTTGGTCACTACTGTTTTGGCCTCCTTTAGTCTGTGTGGCACACATTAAGTTTCTGTGTCACGATTACTGTAATATCTCTGGGGTTGGAAATTAATATTAGTCACAATTTATTTTTTGCTCAGCAATTTCTTATTTCTATATTTTATTATTATTATTATCATTATTAGAAACAAATTTATTTTATGAACATGTTTAGACACACAGTCAAGTGTAATTTTAACACGCGCACACAGAAGTCTATTGATTCCACTATGGTCTGAACTCAAACTGATCAATTAACTTAATTCGCCTTGTACAGGTTACTAAACCTATAGCCATACATTAGTAATTACTTACATTTTAAATCATTGAGGTTACTACTGTACAACTCCCAATTGTCCCATTTTATTTTTATCTTTGTCTAAACAGAGAGATCCCAATGAGACCACCCAGACTCGCTTTTTCATGAGCGCCCTCTTAAAATACAGAGCAGTACAAACAAAACAAACAAAACAAATAACTACATAAGTCCATTTAAAACATTACAAACAAGAGCAGGTGTGATTATAAATGTTTATCACGATTGGCACCAATCTATCCAGTTTTGTATGTCCTTGAAATGTACTCAATTTTGGGACGAAAAATCTAATGCGTTTTACCACATTTCAGTTGTACTGTGGTCAGTTTTTAGATGCATCATGAGATCAATCATGAGATCCTATATTAAAAGTTCAGGCAGTCTACCAAAAAAATACATTTTATACATTGTTGTTCTCTTCTGACAGATAGCAATGGCCAACCTGCTTTTTCATAGTGAACAATGATGGGTTTTAAAGTCATCTGTTATGAAAGGAAGGGCTGAGTGAAATAGTGTTTCTAAACTGACAACCTCACATAACAGCTCTGCATCGCTTGAGAATATACAGATTGCTGTTTAAAACAAATTTAAATATTACACTTTTGACTGATAAAGTTTTGTATAATAGACATAATAGACCTATAATGCTTCTAAAACTGTTTAAAAGTAACTAGTATTCTGAGTAGTATTTTTCATGTATACTTTTTAGTTTTACTTAAGTACAATTTTGTCAGTATTTGCTTACAATTGCGTATATAATTAACAGTACTCCTTCAACCACTGGATGTAATCACAGTTAATTATAATATAAAATCCATCTCCACAGTGGTAGTTTTTTCTACCATTGGTGTGTTGAACATTCAGGTCACATGACTGGGAGCAGGGTGGGTCCAGATAAAGGAGGAAGTTGTATTTGTGACTCAGCTTTAGGAAGAACAGAGCACTACAGCTCCTCAGTCTGAGCAGGTCAGACCTATGGACTCACTGATAAGAAGTGACAGAGGCCAGAGTGCAGGACATGTAATAAGTTCATCAACCTTTTCCAACATTAAGGATGGTTTATATGTTGTTGTTTTTTTTTATTAACAATGTCAGACAGTAATATCTGAGAACTTCACACATTTCGATATCGCTGATATTGAAAATTTAGCCGATATTTTGTTTTGCTCTGCCCCACTCTCTGTGTGCCTTTCCCACTTTTTTCTGCATCTGAGTGGTCTTTTTGAGCAGACTAAATGAATGAAAATATGTATTTTCATTCCAGACAAATATACTTTGTAATCTTTTTTTTTTTTTTTTAAAGCAAGAATTTATGGTGAAGTTTACAAATTAACATAAATTTGGTTCTTGCAATGGATTTTAAAAGCTTAGTATCAGTAAATATAGGTTATCGGCCACAAAAAGGGTCAAATAAATGAAATCTTGGCCTGTGTAGATAAAGAGGCTCAAAGTAATTAATTCATGATTGTTGTTGTTGGGATTTTCTGAATGCGGAGTTTGCATATTCTCCCCATACCCAGAAGTTGGTTTCCTCTAGGTGCTCTGATTCCCTGCATCAACCTAAAGTGTACACATAGTGCTCTAACAAGGATCCTGGCTCAGACCTGGTCCCACTGCTCCTGACAGGTTTAAGTGAGAGACACTGAAGAATGGGTCAAACACAGAGAACACATTGGGAATAACAGTCTCCAATACTACTGTAAACATATAGAGCCAATGAGATGGAACTAGTGCTCTTACATTTGCATTCACTTTCTCATGCTGTTTTCCGTTTTTCTGGGTTTCAGATGTTATTTATAGCCTATAAAGCGGGTCTAGCTGATTGTTAAGATTGAAAGTAGAAGTTGGCATTTAAATCTATATACTTGTTGGTAGCTCTCACAAACCCTTTCTCACATCACTGGTATTCACATGCATTCATTTCTTGCTTTTTCAGACAGAACTTTTTTCAGACTCTTTTTCCTATCAATGAGTTCTCATCCCAAAGTGTCATATAGTGACTCACAAAATTGGTGGTGCTGTTTGACAAAGGCGAGCATTCTCACTTCCTGACTGTTTATTAATAAGTTATTATAGGGTTGGGTGATATGTTTTTTGCACACAGTGGACATTTCAATCAAAGACAGAGCAGTACTAGTCTTTCAAACAGGGAAGAAAATGTGTATCTAATTTAATAGTTTAAATTAGACTGAGTTTTTGCAGTGTGTCTAATTGCACAATTCCTGTTTTGCAAGAAAGAAAAGTCAGGAGTCCATTTTTCACACATCTCAATTATTAAAAAACATGAAAAACACAGGCCCAGCCCTAGGCAATTAGTGCACATCTTTTTTTAACTTCTGGCTTAGTAACAGCACTCTTGTTTAGTGTAATATTATTTGTGGAGCTCTTTACCCTAAACATAACTTCTGCTAACTCAGTAAAAGACTAAAAATCTCTGTTTGGTAAGAGAACATCCCGCAGAGAGACAAACCCGCCATCTGTCTGCTCACCTTGTCTGCCATGACTAAACACAAACTAGAAAACCACATTTCAATTTAAATAAAACGGATAATACTTCTGGTAACTTCTGCTGTACGTGGGTCTACTTATAAGATTAAAAATACCGTGTTTTATTGGGGAAGGCAGCACAATTATTCCACTGATTCAAACATTCCCAGTGCGCGGTGGGCGGTGAAGCACTATCAAAGTTCTTTTGTCAAATACACCACAGCAAAGTCATTGTGGATGGAAACTACAACTACGTCTTAAACTGCCCATAGTTTAAAATTACTAATTAGTCATTACCAACTCGTTAAAAAAATCGGAAACGAAAGCCCAAGCGAAAATCTTAATGACAAGGCCCTTTACGCAGCCCACGCTCCACAGGGAAAACCTTGGCTGTTTTTAGTGGAACTTTATCCCGGTTTGTGCAGAAAAACATGGCTTACTTCGCGTTGTCGTTGCTCTGTCGGTGGCCCGTGTCCGTGGTGAGGCGGTAGGCGCTGGTTTGGTCGCTGTTCAGCCCGCCTCCGCAGCTCTGGATCCCGGGAAGCGGAGTGGAAGTCACAGCGAAACCGACCACACCTGACTGCCCTCCCGCTGAAGATGACCACGCGCTCTGGGCTCTCCTTCTCCATCCGCCGCTGCGTTCAGGGCGCATGGGACACAAGAAAACACAGACCCGGAAACAAGTGTGGCATTAAAGGACCAGGCTGAAAATGGTTTAAAGTGGCATCGTGGAAAAGAAACTAGATACAGATGACTACAGGCCGGCTATAGTCATCTTATCACTATCAGAGTATTTAAATAAATAAACAAATTAACTCAGAAAAAAGAAAATACATACTTTTACTCTTGTTTGAGTAATATATTGTTCTATGTTGAGTAAATCTACTAGTGACAAATCTTTATCTTTATCATATTAAATTATTTGAACACTCATACACTGGCCAAAAAAAAGTCGCCACCAAAAAAATAAAATAAAATAAAATAAAAGGTCACACACTCTAATATTTTGTTGGACCGTCTGACATGACACAAGATTTATTTCCATCCAGTGTTGCATTCATTTTTCTCTTGCATTGATGATGGTAGAATCTGGCCTTCTCCAGCACATCCCAAAGATTCTCAATGGGGTTAAGGTCTGGACTCTGTGGTCGACAATCCATGTGTGAAAATGATGTCTTATGCTCCCTGAACCGCTCTTTCACAATTTGAGCCAGATGAATCCTGGCATTGTCATCTTTGAATATGTCCGTGCAATCAGAGAAGAAAGAATCCATTAATGGAATAACCCAGTCGTTAGTATATTCAGGTGTCAGCTGACCTCATACTTTGAGCACAGACTGTTGCTGAACCTAGACCTGACCGACTGCAGCAACCCCAACCTATATGCTTAGTTAAATCCAGGTGGCAACTTTTTTAGGCCAGGCAGTGTATGATTTAGTTTGTCTCATTTTTGTGTCTGTCCTTTGATTTTGTGCATTATTTATTGTCTAGTCCTTCCAGTGACATTAACTTCAAATTATAAATCAGATGCTATCACTATAAACACTACTACTTCTACTTGAGTAATATTATTTTTGAAGTAACAGTACTCGTGCTTTAGTACAATGTTTGTCAACTCTATCCACCTCTGATAATAATTACCATAAAGACTTGTCTAATAAAGCCTTCAAAGTCCCATTATCAAGCAAAATATGAAATACAAATATACAAATATATAGGCCTAGAGGGAACATATAGGCCTACAGACTGGTTCCAATCGCTCTGGGACAGATAGCAATCTTAAGTGAAGAACAGTGCGCGGAGTGAAGTAAGTACTTCACTTTAAGCTTTGATTATGAGTTTCACTTGGTGCAATAGTTTTACAGAGAGGCCAGTAAGTATGTTGAGGCAACAGGTTCTAAGTTTCCCGAACATGGCCGTCAACAGAAATTTGGAGATCCGGGGCAAGAAGTCTCACATGGCCCTCCTCTAATATAAATTAATTGGAAGAATGTCTAATTCTGGACCCCTAAGACCCGGGGCCCTGACAGCAGACCCCTTTGTTCCCACCCCTGTTGACTCCCCTGTTCCTGAATAACTAA